>NW_001914897.1:25030-93024 GCF_000208925.1 Entamoeba histolytica HM-1:IMSS | reverse complement strand
CTGTGGTATATCATGAAGGTTTCTTAATGTTTCCTTAAGTAATAAATACAAAAAACAACTTCAAACTACTTTTAATTTCTTCATTCATTTGATCACCACATTAATCATTTGAATGACCTTTTTATTTCATATTACTTTTCTATTTAGATTCTACTCTTAGAAATGGTCATCTCATCAGATGCTTTTCATTATTATCCTTTCACATTACTTTGTTTAATTTCCTAATTACATGTTTTTGTTTTCTTTTTATATTTCTTTATTCATCTCCTCTATCTGTTTGATAGTGTCTCTTAACTTTCTCTTGCTTATTTCTTTCTATTTTATATTCCCTGTTTTGTACTTCTTCTTACTTTCACTTCTTTTAATTACTAGCTTCTTCTTTCTTAATTAAGTCTTTCATCTCTTACTTTATACTTAGTGTATTCATATATGTATTTTGATTTCTTGTTTGAAGTTCTGTTCTTTTTTTCTTTAAATATCTTCTTTCCTTTCTTATCAAATTTTATTTATAACAAAATTGTGTTTCTTGGGATTATTTCAGTCTTTTAATATTTTAAATTTGGTAAACAAAAATATGAAATGCCTACTACCAAAAATCTTTGAAAATTAGTTTGGTATATTCTAAAATTATCATAAACCATTGAACAAAATACTTATTCTTTTGTTTCTATTTCATCTTTCTTACTCTTTTATTAATTATTCTTATATTCTATTATTAATTTGTGTTTATCAAGAAGAATAAAAAAAGACCAAAATAAAATAATCAATTCAATCATTTTCAATTAAATTCTTTGATTGAACATAATAAAAATGTATAGTATTACTTTTATTTTAGTACTTCATACTAACATATTAATATTCGAATATATTTATAATTATACTTTAATTATGTTTTGATTTCTTTTAATAAATACAAACTACCATTAAAAATTATCATTAATCATTATACAAGAATTGTCATTTCTTACAATTTCTTATTTGAATTAACTCAATGAATAATTAAAAATTACTTAATTAAGTGTTAATAGATTTTTCATATATTCTTCCTAGTTTAGCCGAGATTAATCACATCCCTGAGTTATTTGTTTTTTAAAAAGAGTAATCTTTTTCTTTAACTTATCATTTATGTTTTTCTTGCAAATTGAGAAAATCACTTCTTTGCTTTATTTTTTCTTATTAATGTCTTCTCATCCTTCTTCTGCTTATTTCTTCTTTTTAACCTTTTGTTTATTTTCTATCTTAATTTTAAACATTTTCTTTTTCATTTTTTCTTAATTTTATGAATGAGAGAAAAGACTATTTCATTCCCATTATATTATTATGTTTAATTTTCTTTTAGTCTTACCCACACTTTAGTACTTCCTTATATTACACCATGTAATATTCTATCATAATATCTTGCTACACCCTTTGCAACTTTACCTAATACATTTCTAATTCAAATACACCGTCATAACCAGATAATAACTGGGAGAGTCAAAACATGAATTGTATTAGTGTTTATGTGTGTTTCAGACATGAAATATCCATTTCTTAATTAACATAAAGAAATGGTGTTGATAAAACATGAAAATTCAAATCACAAACGATGAAATAATAACAATAAAACAGAATTGAATCTTCTTCTTTTCAATTTTTTTGTTATTTTAAAAAAAATGAAAAAATACTAAAAATAAACTAATTATAGAAAATAACAATATTATTATATTATTAATATTATTATATATTTATTGTTATTCTAAAAATGATAAAAATATCATTTATTTAAAATAAAAAGTGAAAAAAATAATACCTGACTTGATGTTAATAACTTGTATTAACTATTTAAACATCCATATTTTGAACTTATAAACATCAAATTAAATTAAAATGGAAGAGTTAATAAACAAGAATAATCAAATAATTAAAGAAGTAGTAGAAACACTTCCAAACATTCAACAATCAATTGATGATACTACTAAGAATTATCAATATTATATAGGAAGTATTAAAAATGAAATATTTGAAATAAAAGATAATGAAACATACTCAGAAGCAATTAAAAGAGGAGAAGGAATATTTGATAGGATTGATGAAACAGAAAGAAGAAGAAAAATAGTGATAGAAAAAAGTCAAGAAACAATCAACCAAATAGAAATAATGAAGAAACAAATATCAAGAATCATAGAAGAATGTAATAATGATGAAGAAACACTAAATAAAACACGGAATGAACTAATAGATAAAATTATTTCAATTGAAGAAATGAATATGAAAAACAAAATAATAAAAACACCAGAAGAAAGAGATACAATCACATCAGAATTTAATAAGAAGAAAGAAGAATGGCAAACATATTACAGTGATTATTTAGAAAGAAAGAAGAGAGAAGAAGAAATTCACCAAATAGAAGAATGGACAGAAAGAAGAATAAACAATATAATATTTGATTCAGATAAAGATAATTGGAAAGAAGATACATCAGTATTTGATCAAAGAATAATGAATAAAGAACATATAATAATTATTATTGAAGATGAAGAAGGAAATAAATTTGGAGGATATGTTAATTCTAAAATTGATAAAGTTGGTCAATGGATATATGATTCAAAATCATTTGTATTTTCATTAGAATCAAAAGGAAGAATTGAAGGAATGAAGATATTTGATATTAAACAACCAGAATATGCATTTTATTTAAATAGTCAAACAGATAATAGTTTCTTTGGATTTGGATATGACATTGTTATTGGTAAAGAAAATAATAAAACAAAATCACATTGTTATCAATATGCATTTGAATATAAAGGAATTGAAAATGCACTTTGTGGAAAAGAACTTCCATATAATTTCACAACAAAACGAATCATAGTAATTGAAATGAAATAATTCAATCTGGAATTAATTGAAAATGAGCTAAAAAAGAATAAAAACAAATCAATGAAGAATATAAACAGCCATTTCATTCATTTGCCAATGAATAAATGGTGAATTAAAAATTGACATAATTCAATGTTGATTTATTTATTTCATTTAATGAAATTTTCACACCCAATGAGGGTGTTTTTAATAAATAAGAAAAGAAATAAGAATAAAAGAGAAATAAAATAAATAAACAATTTATTTGTATCATTTCATTGAATTAATTCATTATGAATCAAATGAATAAGATAATAGAAATAAGAATAAGAATAAAATAAAGAAATGATAGATATATCCATTATTGGATTTTATGAATATTGAGACGTGTTTATTTCAGTTTCTTCAATATGCTCTATTGATGTAATAGAGTTAATTTCTAGCATGCTCGCATTAGATTGTTCTTCTTCTAATGTGCTGCAAGAATTGAATGTGTAAAACATTAAGTCTTTCATATTTTTGATAATTATTGTTCGTAGGATTTTGGGGAAGTCTAATTTTAATTTCAGTGATTTTAACCTTCTTACTTACTCTTTATGTATTAATTAATTTATTGATAATATAACAGGTATTATTTCTACATATATTATTTCTCTATTATTTCTTATTTTCTATTGGAATTCTTTGTATTTATTTCATATTCATTATACAGGTCTTTTTCCAATGCAAGAAATACAACAAATTTTAATGCCATGGTTACTGTGTAATAACAATAGGGTATTGTAAAGAAAATCAAACAAGACATAGAAATCCAATGTCATTCAATAAAAGAATGAATGTCAATAGCAATAAATGACATAACAGTTATAACAATAATAAAGGTAAATGATATACCAAGGAAAAATGATTAGAAGTCGAAAGACACAAAGAAAAACAAGTAAGAAACAAGGTAAATACAATAATAATAAAGATTATACAAATAACAAATATAAATGGATAACAATAAATGATATACAAAGAATAATAAAAAGAATAACAAGTGAATGAAATGAAGGATAATAATCAGAAATACTCAAGAAGTAAGGAGATAAAAGAAAAAGATGGTACGACATTCTTCAAGAAATATACTCAATCAAAAAGAAGAGGATAATTGAAAACACTAAAGAAGAGTTTAAAGAAAAAACAACAGACATTGAAGAAAAAGACATTAAAATAATTGAAGAAATTAAAAACAAAACCCAAACAAAGAAATGAATGATAGATGTAAAATTTCAAGAATAATAAATAACAAAGAAATTATAATAAAAATACAAGAAGAAATACAACAAAACAACGAAATAGAAAATTAATTGAAGTGTTGTATTGTTTTGAATTAATTGGTTAAATAAGAAATTATATAAGAAATTAAGAAATGAATAAATTGAAAGTATAATAAAAGCAATAAACATCAATGTAAATAATGAAAAAGAATATATTAAATATATTAAAATATCACATAAAAGAAAACACTAAACAGTACATTAAAATGAAAGTAAATGATATAATAGAAGGAAGAGTAGAGTGTAATTCAATAATAAAAAACATCATAATAAAGAATAACTCTACAGAAATTGATGAAGAATATCTTAACACTCTCATCAATAAAGTAAAAGAAATGAAAATCGAAAAATGTTCAAACATTAATTACTACTGGAAAAGAAAAGAAGCTGACCGATTAATAATGGAAATTAATAATAGATGAGTATGGTCAGGAAGCAGAATGCAGGAACTGCAAGATGATATGAAGATTTCAATGGTTATATACTTTTATCTCCAAAATAAAATAATAGGAGATAAATTTGATGAAATAAAAGAAATCCTAAAGAAAATTAATAGACTAGAAGATTTGGTCAAGGGAAGGAAATTGTACAGAATAAAGTGCATCATGAAATTAAAAGATTATGATGAAGAAGGAATAAAAGTCAAAACACTAGAAAGAATAAAGTACCTAAAATATATGATGACAATGATCAAAGAAAGAATTAAATTTAATAAAAATGAAATAATCAGAATCAATACAAATAAAATCATGTTTGATTCTAACAAGAAAATTAGAATAAGGAAGAAAGACCCAAAAAATGAAATATACCCAAATAACGATATTACTTTAGAATATTGGAAATCGTTATACGAAACACAGGTGATATTAAATAAAGAAAATTGGAAAATAAAACAAATCACCTCGTGGAATGAAAGATATATCAATTATGATAATGTCATAATAACATTAAATGAATTAAATATAAGTATAATGAAAATAAGTAACTGGAAAGCACCATGAATAGACACTATATATGGGTATTATTGGAAAAGGATGTCATCATCAAGAGAAATCATTCTCAGTATCTTCAATGAATGGTTAAACTTCAATCAAAACATCCCATTAGACATGGTAAGTGGAAGAACTTTATTAATCCACAAAGGAGGTGATAGGAACGACGTCACTAATTATCGTCATATCAGTTGTACAAATGTAATTATGAAAGTATTTACAACAATATTAAAAGAAAAGATTCACAGAAGACTTAACATGAATTGTGAATCATTTAAAATTAGTAGCAACCAATTGGGGTGTAAGTTACAATCTTTAGCTGCTAAAGAAGGAATAATTAATAGTTATATGTTAAATCAGCAGAAAGAAGAAAAATACCCAAAATATGTGGAGTCATATTATGACATTAAGAAAGCATATGACACAGTCAACCACGAATGGGTAATTGAATCATTAAAATATTTTAATTATGAGTGTGTCATCATTGACATTATTGAAAGTATGATGACTAGATGGAAGATATTCATAGGCTATAAATTTAATGAATATCTAGGTAGTATTAAATTAAATAGAGGAATTTTACAAGGTGATTCATTATCAAATCTACTCTTCATCATTCAGATGAATGTAATTTCTCAAATCATCGAAGAGAAATTCCCAAAATCAAATCACACATTATATATGGATTAAATGAGAATAATGACAGAAAATAGTGAAGAAATAGGAATAATCCACAATGAAATTAAAGAAATAATAAGTGGAATAGGGATGGAAATGAATGAGAAAAAGTCAGGATTGGTATTAAAAAACATTAAAGAAATACCAAATGGAATGCAAAACATCCCAGTCATTGAAGGTGAGGACTTGTATAAATACTTAGGAATATGGCAGTCCGACGAAATTGATGACACCTTCAATTGTAAAACCATCAAAGAAAAAATGAATCAGAAGATGGAAGAAATAAACACTGATGAAAGTAGTAATAGAAGATATATTACTAGAATAAACACGGAAGTAATCCCTATCTTCAGATATTCAGCATCAGTTGTAAATTGGAAAATCACTGACCTAGATAAAATTGAAAAGGAGATAAGAAAATATTTAAGAAAGGCAAAATACATTGGTGAAACTCCAAAGATCGGTTGTATGTTATTATAGAAGAAATGGGTGAAGGATTAATAAACATAAATGACGAATATGTTATTGAATTAATAAGAACAGTGATGTACTACTGTACCAGAGAAAGTGAAATTGGAAATAACATATTAGATAGATGGTACAGTAAGAAGGGAATATGGAATAGAATTAAAAAACATTAATTCATAAAATAAATGAAACAAAAATAGAAGAAATAATAAATGAAATGATAGAAAAGAAAAAAGAAAAAGAAGTAATCATAGAAATAAAAAAATTATTGACCGACAAATACATCAAAATATGGAAGTGTCATCAAATAAGTGGACATTTTAGAAGATGGTTCGAGTCAAAATGAGTAGATAAAACTACTACAGTCAAAGCATGGAAGTACACCAATATTAAAAAGAATGCATTTCTCCAATTAACTAAAATGCAAGATGGAGCAATATTTTGTGGGTATAGAAAATCAAAAATAATGAAAAATGAAAGATTGAAATACTAAACACTTTGTAAAGACAAGATAGCTACAGTAGAACACATCCTACTATCTTGTATTTATCATAATAAATCACAAATGGAAAAACATGACAATATTGGCATAATCATATTGATTAATAAGAAAATATACAGGAAATAAACAATATAAAAATAAAATATGAAACAATGTTCCAATATAAAGACATTACTATGATATGGAACAAACAAATAATGCATAAAAGTGAATGACAATATCACAAAATAACAGACAAATACGTATTAAATAAAAAGAATAAAACCAGTTTATTATTTGATATGACTATTGTGGCTGATCACAATATTAATTGAGTGTATTTGAAGAAAAGAAATAAGTATAAGGAATTAAAGAATAGACTAATGAAAATAGAAAAATTAAAAGATGTCAGAATAATTCCAGTAGTAATTTCAATAAATGGATTAATAAATAAAGAAAGTAATAAATTAATTAAAGAATTAAAAATTGAGATTAACATCGAGAAAGAAATTAAAAACCTTGTAATAAAAAACATGATGGATGTCATGGAATACTGCTTCAGTCATAACCAAACATACTCTGTAGAGCTGCTTGAAGATGAAGAAGAGATGTGATTAGTCTCCCATGATCCAGGAAGAATAGAAGCTATTTCTATTAATACTTAATTATTTGCTTAATTATTTCTTTTTGTAAAAATTTTTGTTGTAGATTATTTTGTCCTTATATGTAAGTATTTATATAATCCAAGTCAATAAACAAACTAATGATTTCTTTATGAATGGGATTAGAACAATGAAATTAAGTAATACTGATTTATTGAATTTGTCTATGGCAAGTGAACCAAATAATTAATTTTTTTGGTTCAATGTTGTTTCTGTTTAGTTTAAATAAAAGTTCAAAACGCTAATAATCAAACACAATATCAATGATAAAATATGAAAGAAATGAATATTAGAATATAAAGAACAAAGAGGTTCTGATATTTGGGATATCCATTAATTAGCAACCTGTTTAATTAAGTTTAATAATGGTTGTGCAGGTGGAGGGGATTGTGCTACAATAAAAGGATGCCATAATAATGTTACAGCATCTGGTCTTTGATTATAATCAATAACAAGACATTGTGCGACAAAATCAACCAATTGAGTTGTCCACAATTTTGGATTTTTAAATGAAGGAGGTTTATTTTCAATAACACTAAGTAATTGGTCAAAACTAGTGACATGTCTGTTTGGTGGATTTCCTTCTGCCATTTCAATAACAGTAATTCCTAATGACCAAATATCTGTTTTATTATTATAGAATGATTTTTTGATAACTTCAGGTGACATAAATAAAGGACTTCCAATAAAGTCTTCTGCTTTTTTATTTTCATTCTCTTTATATTGTTGAGATACGCCAAAATCAGCTAATTTCACTTTACCTTCATTTGTAAGTAAAATATTTCCAGCTTTAATGTCATGATGGATAATTTTAATACTATGAAGATAAACTAATCCTTTTAGTGTTTCGTTTAATACATAACGGAGTTGTTGTTCATTTAAATTTTCCATTGTTTTCTTCATAAGATCTTTAACACTTCCAACACCACACATATCCATAAGAATCCATAAAGTATTTTCATCTATTTTAATAGTTCCATAATAACTTACAACATTAGGTGATCTACATTTCTTTAATATATCAATTTCACTTTTTAATGCATCAGTTTGTTGTTTAGTAACAGTCAAAATTTTAATAGCCATTTCAAAGTTTGATTGTCTATGAACTGCATGATAAACTGTTCCAAAACTTCCTGTTCCAAGTACTTCTTTCAAACAGAATATTTCATTTGGATCAGAACCAGAAGTATCCCATTCTAAATCAAATGTAACATGTTGAAGATGTTGGACATTAGTTGGTGCACCTGTACATTCTCTTTGAATTAAATCAGCCCAAATTGATAATTCTTTACTATCATTTGAAGTGAATTGATACTCACCTTCACTTGTTTTAATTTCAAGGATATTTTCACCTTTATTTGTATGTGTTAATTGAACTCTAGCAAGTAACAGATCAAAACAACCAAAAGGTATATTTTTATCATTTTCTGGTTTACAATTAAAATAAAATAATTTATTTTTTGTTAATATACACCATCTTTTCTTTTTTGTTTGCATTTTCTTTAATTTTTCTTTAAAGAGAAATCCTTCTTTAACAATATTCTTTTTATCTTTATATTCATCAGTAATAAATGAGTCTACATAAATATCTCTTCCCATCATTTTAACAGTATCAGTAAGCATTGACTTCCATTTTTCATATTCTGATGAAGTATTAAATCTAATAGATTTTCTATTATTTAAATGAACAAATGTAAATTCTTTTTCTGCGGCAACTGTTAAAACTTTTGATTCATGAATATAAAATTCAAATAAACTTTCAGACTCTGCAGGTGAATCGAAACAAAAAATAGTCCCTGAATTCATCATTAACCATGCTTTTTTTGTTTTATTAATTGTAACAATACTAAAATCAGTAGATTCTTGAATCATTTTCATTGCTACTGTACTAATTAAACATGTTTGATGTTCTATAAGAACTTTTCTCCAACTAATATATTCTTCTTCACTTTCACAACTAAAATGATAACAGTCTGGTTTATTTTCATATTGAAAAACAAATTGTTTTTCTCCATCACTTCCTAAAAATTGAATATATGTATCTTTTATTTGCATTTTTCCAATTGGAATTTCATCTTTAGGATTATTATAATAAAATAAGAATCCTCTACATAAAACAACCCATCTTCTTTTCCATCCACTCACTTTAGATACTTTCTTTTTTAATAAAAAGCCTACTTTTTCACTATTTAAATATATTTGATGATAATCTTTTTCATGTGGAGCTACTCTTGATAATCTTGCCATAGCCATTGGTTTATTTAATGCTTTAATTTCTATTTCATCTCCATCATCAATTCCATAAAAATCAATTACATTATTTTCTACTAATCTAATTCCATCATTAAAACAACTAAATTCATATTTCTTCTGTTCATTTGTTAATCCTCCTTTAATTTGTGCTAAAATATCTCCAATTTTAGTATTTTTAGTTACTTGTTTATCAAACCTTAGTGTATGACTGTCTATCATTAATACAACTTTTACTGACAATGGTTTAGGAGGTTCACTCATGCAATTTCTGTAAGATCTAATATTTTTATCTCTTTTTTATTTTTTTTAGACATAAAACTTTTCTTTGAAATTTCTATTTTTTAAAACTAAATATTCTTTTAAATTGTAAAATACTTATTTAATTGTATTTAATTGCGTGTTAATTAATCAAATTCATAGTTACAACACTCTTGTATTGCTATTGTTAATTTTGATTTTAATATGTCTTTGTTTGAATAAAATGGAATTTCTAACCTATTAGCACATGTATGTGCTGTTGGCATCATAGAATCAGGATTATCATAATGAATAGAGGCAATAGTAAATGGTAATGGAGTTCCATGACTACTTTTTAATTGAACAAATCCACCGATAGGTGCTCTAGAAGAACCAGTAACAAATTGAATAAATTTTCCTTTTAAAGAATTTTCCATTTCATTAATAATTTCCCATAACCATATAATTTGAAGTGATTCCTTTGTATATCCATCAAGTACAACATTTCTTTTAAGGTCTTCAATATCAAAATTATTTCCACAAATAATTCTATCCAATTCTTTTTCATCAAATAGTTGAATAGTTGATTCATCAATAAGAGAATAAAACCCTTTTTTAATCCATTTTATTTGTTTTTCTATTCTTGTATTAAATTTATATTGAAGAAGTAAATCAATATATTCTTTTTTATTTTCTTGAGTAACAAGAATATTTGCTCCATTTGTTTTTAGTTCAACTTCATGAATTTTATTATTAATTCTTTCTGTTTCTGTAAATGTTAACCCCCATTCAGTAACATCTTCTAAAAACAAATTATCTATTTGTTGACTCATTTCTTTATCAAACATTTTGACATCTTTTAATTCATTTCTTTTACTTAACAATAATCTTAATACAAATAATGCTAAATGAAAATCACTTGTAAATCCATCATAAATCATTTTTGCAAGACATTTTCCAATAAATATAAATTGATTTTTCTTAAAACATTGATAATTTGGAACAATATAATTATTTTCTATAATAAATAAATCTTCTATTCCATTACTTAATTCTTTAACAAGAAGACTATAACATTCTTTCAATAATCCTCCATTATCATTTCCTTGTTCATGTTTAAATTCTATTTTAAATAATCTATCCCATTTTTCTGAATGTTTTATTTGTTTAAATAAAGAGTTAAATACATTATTTCTATCAATAATAATTTTCATAAAATGGTTATAAATCTTATGTTTTCCAATTTCTTTTATTAAGTCTTGATACTTCATTTCAAATGGAAGAAATTCTCTATGTTTACTAAGAAATCTTAAAGAGCTACTTAATGCAAATCTATTTAATCTTAATTCTTTTTCAATAAACCATTTCATTTCTATTACAATATCTTTAACTATTTCATTATACTCTTCTTTTATAACATAACTAAGTAATAATAACACAACTCGACACACTAATTCGTTATGATATTTTTTAACATAATTCAAAAGATTTGAATAATTTTCAATGATTACATATTCTTCTTCCATTTCTTTTTCTTCTTTTTTTTCTATTTGTTGAGGCTCTTCTTCTTCCATCAAAATATCTTGGGTTAATTGATTTACCTTTTCTTGAACAAGTGATGGAGAAATATTCTTTTTTGAAATATTTTCTAAAAGTGTTTGTAATTCCTTTATTTGATTTAGTGGTTGTGTTGTTATAGTATCATGTTGAGACACTTCGGAATTGTTTTGATGATCACTTTCTACATTAAATTGCATTTCATCATTATCATCATTACTTCCGTCATTATATTCTCTTACAATATGATATTGTGGATCAATTCTTTGGCGTATTTCATTGACACCTAATTCTCCAAAAGTTCGTGGTAATTGCAAATATTCTCCATCACCAAGAATATATTCTTGTGGTGGTAAAATTCCAAATTCTAAATTTCTTAATGGTATTCTTTGGTTTACTAATCTAACAAGAAATGGTGATGTACTTCGTTCTATTTCTTCTTGTTCATTTAATGTAGAAGGAACTAGTGTTAATAACATATAATACAAGTCTAGTAAATAGTCTTGATTTAATTCTTTTTCATGTAAAACTTGTATATTTTTCTTTAAACATTTATCAATAAGACGTTGTGTTTTTGATTCAAAATGAAGTTGGTTAGAATGTGATCTATTTCGATAATACCTTCCAAAGATAGATAATAATTTTAATATGTAACTTTCTTTATTAATTTTAATTTCCTCTATTTCTAATATTTGAGGTAAATATACAACTGCATTGAGAATTATTGAATTTTTCATGTTAGCTTCAACCATCATACATAAATTATCAATTATCATTTCATTAATTTCTGAAGATATTTCTGAATCTTTTTGTTGATTAACATCATTGACTAATTGCCAATATCTAATCATTTTCTCATCAACTTTACTTTGAAGAATTTCAATAAATAAATCATTGACAATATATTTCATAAAATTATTATATACAACATTGAAGTTAATTTGTGAATTACAGAATAATGAATTTATCTTCTGTAATATAATTTTACGTTCATCTTCTGTACAAACAAAATATATACTCAATGCTTTTTTGATGTTAAATTCAGGTACAGTCTTTGAACTAGAACTTATCCATGTTTTTTTGAGTGTATTTGAATTCATTTCCAATTTATTTATCCTTCTTTGTTTAAATTCTTCACACGGGAATTTTCTTATATTATGTGATAATTGAATACCTCTTCTCTCTTCACTTCTTCGTATTCTTGGAATATTATGTTCTTGATAATAATTCATTACTGCTTCTATTCTATATTCTTCAGGTAATTGCATTAATGTTTCAGTATCAAATCCTTGAGGAATAGGAACTACACCTAACCCAGGAATATCAATAACATGAACATTTTCTTCTTCTGTTTCTTCTTCCTTTTTATCTTCTTGATAGTCGATTTTTATATTCATTCCTTTAAATTTATTCATGAAACTAATAATTGTATTACATCCATCTTTCATCTCTTGTTCTGTTAGAATTTCTTGATACATAATCATTAATGATTTCATTTCTTTCATTTTATCAATCTTATTTTTCTCACTATATTTGATAAATCTTTTTACAATATCTTCAATTTCTTCATTAATCTTAAGAATATGTACAAGTTCTTTTAACTCTTTTATTTCACTATTTTCTTCTTCCATTTTTTCTTCTTTGTTTGAAATTTTATCATGTTCTTGTGGTGTGTCTTTAACTTGGTCACTAATAATTTTAATAACCTTTCTAATTTTATTTAAACAATCTTCCTTCCATTTAATATCCCAATTCCCTTCCAACATCCCTTTTGTTCTTTTAGTTATAAAACTTTCTTGACATAATTGATAAAATAAAATATCATCAGTATCATTCTTTATTTCCATTGATTTTCCTTTCAATGTTAAGTAAATATATTGGTTAAATATATCGTTATTTTTATTCATAGGTTCATTACATTGTTTTCTAGGTTCTTCAAATAAACAAATGTTTTCTTTATTCTGATATAATCCAAAATGTATAATATCAGATATGTCAAGTTCAGAAATATTACTTCTATGAAATAACATTTTAATAATACTTCCTTCCTCAGTATTGATATCAATATATCCTTCTTTGTAAATAGTAGAAAGCATTAAAACATCTTGTTTGTTTAATGAATTACGAAGTATAATTTGAAGAATTCTTTGTTGGTATTTACGGAATAATAATACTGTATTATTATTAATAAATTTCATGATTAATCGAACTACATTCATTTCTTCATTATATTCTGTAGCATCTAATCTTTTAACTAAACACTGAATCAACATTGAAACCAAATCAAGATTATCAAGATAAATATCATATTTTTCATTTTCATCTTGATGGAAATTAAGTATTCCAATACTATGTATTTGTAATGGAAATTGAATGAAATCAGCTATTTGACATAACATTAATGCACTAGTTAAACTAATCCCCAAAGTATTTTTTGATAAAAGGATTTCTTTTAATATATCTTTATTACATAATTCAATCATTGGTCGATATAATTGAATATCAATAAGAGAAACTCTATCAATAAGAGAAATTAAAGTCTCTTCACATCCTTTAATAATAAGACTACTACCTTTAAATACCTTAACAAAAGAAGCTTTTGCTGTAAAATGTTTATTCTCATTAAATCGTGTTAAATCTATATCATCATAAATATATCCCACTACAGGAAGTAATTTACGTTTAATTGAACAACTTTTTTCGAATTCTTGAATTAAAATATCTTTTATTTCTTTTGGTGTATGATTGATTAATGGATGACCCAAGAAAGAATCAATTTCATTTAAATCAACAAATATTCCTTGATTAAATAACTGTGAAATTATTTTAAATGATACTACTTCAGGAAGAAGAAAATTAATAATAGTTTGTTTAAAAGTATTGTCACAATTGAAATGTTCAATAAAAGAAGGAATTGATTTAAGAATATAATGATATATTAATTTATCTTTATTACTTTTGAGTGGTGGTATTTTATTCCACAATAAAGAAATAATTTTTCTTTGATGTTTATAATACCATTCTCTATCTCGTTTTCTAAGTGGAGTTTCTTTTTGTTGAAGAAAGAATAATAAATATAACAATCCATTTCTAATTGTTTTCTTTTTCATAAATTCTTTAATAAACATATCTTCTGGAAATCCTCCAATAGTTTCAGTCATTAAATCAATAATACAATTAATTTTTTGTAAAGTATTATCTGTTTCTTTATCAATAGAATTATTAAATATTCTAGTGATTATATGAGTATTATTACTAGCTACATAATTTATTAAATCAAAAGTAATATCAAGTATCTTCATAATTTCTTCTTTTTCAATAAAATTGTTTTGATTTCTTTTTGATGAATTAGCATAAATAAGATTAAAATGAAGTAATATTTGACATAAACTATCAAGTGAATATTCCTGTCTTTCTTTTAATTCTTCCTGTGTTATTTGAACAGTAATTTCTAAATTATTAAAACTAAAATATTTATTGTATCTATGAATAAAGTTTGGAATACATTGTATTGGAATATATTTCTTTAAAATAGAATCAAAACAAATTCTATAATCACTATTTCTACTTATTTGTTTTTTATTCATTACTTTTTGAATTGCAAACCATTTATATCCATCTTTTTTAATTGAATCATTAATTTCTTCAAAGTCAATTTCATTATTAAATGGTTCTTTTTGTTTATATTTATAGTCAAACTTAATAAAATTAATTGATAAATCCGATTTAATAGAATCAACCATGTCTTGAAGATAAGTATTAAAAGAACATGTAAATATTGATATATTTATATATTCATTAATCATCATCTTAATGAATGCTAAACAAAAGTGTTGTTTCATATACTTTATCAATTTAGAAAATGTTGGTTTTACTTGATCAGCATCAAATAATTCTGTATATTGAATAATACAATCAAATAAGATAAATAAACAAGTAATAACAGCATTGTCCTGTGTTTGATCTATTACATCATTAATTATTTGAACTAATTCATCAAATTGTGGTCTAAATAATGAATTCATTCCAGTCTTACATTTAAACTGAAATATAATTGGAATAAATTTAATACAAAAACCTCTTTTGGATAAATTAGATTTTAAAATACTAATAACATACTCAGAGTCTGTTGGTTTAAAACTATTCATACGTAATAATTTATCAATAAGAGTAACTTGTAAATCAAATTTAACCGACTCTGAAATATCAATAATATGTTTAATCTGTTCAATCACTTCATCAGATGAAGAATTAAATAATGAAAGAGAAACAATATCATTTCTTAAATGAATATCAATTTGATCACATTGATATAAAAATAAAGATAACTCAACTAAACATGGAGGATTTCTATTTAATAAATGAGACAAACAACAATGAATAAAAAATATTACTTCTTTATTCAATTGTTGTTTCAATGATAAATTAAGATAATACTTTGTTATATCTACTAACATACTCAAAATAAATTCATTAGAAAAATTATTAGAAATAAGTTGTAAAGAATCATCTCTATACTCTTCATCTTTCATCATTTCTTGTAATAATTCAATATTACTTAAATTTTTTGCTGCTTGAATAATATGAAGAAGATGTTCACAATTTTCATGGGAGTATTTCATATATTTTAATTGAGCTCCAAGTAAACTATCCTTATTACATATTGAACAATAAACTCTTTTTATATATTCTAAATACGTTTCACCATCATTTACTTCATTATAACAAGCTTCATTTATATCATTTAATACTATATAATCTGGGAACATTGAAATTATTGAAGAAACAATTTCAGGATATTGACAATAACAAAGTTGTTTTACTTTGGGAGATAATTTAATATAAGAAAGATGTCCAATATTTTTGAGGTATAACAAACATTCATTAATATTAGTTCTTTCTGTCTTATCAATTTCACAAACAATAAAATGCCCAATCAAATGAATATTTATTCGTTTCATTAAATAATCATTAATATTATCTAAGCATTTTTTAAAAGAACCTTCACTTGGTATTGAACATTCATTGATAGACATTATACTTGACTTTTTCCACAATGACGTTTCATTGCTTTCTTCATTTCTCTCTTTAACTTCTTTCATTAATTGAGTTTTATAGTTTTTCTTTTTCCTTAAAATTACTTAAACTATCTTTCTATTTTATTATTTTTATAATTTTTTAAATAATGAATTAACCAATTAACATTGTCAAATTCAACTTAAATTAGAAAATGAAATCTTCAACATTATTACTAGTTGACTTCTTTGGTGTATCATCTTGTTTTGTTTCTTCATCAACTTCTTCTTTAAAATCATCACCAAATGATGGAAGTTTATCTTCATCACTTTCTTGTTTTGGTACTTCATTTGGTTGAGAATTAACTTGTTCTTCTGTAGGATTGTCAGAACCTCCAACGTTTTCTTGTTCTTCTGTAGGATGGTCAGATTCTCCAATATATAAATGAGAAACACTAGCAAGATGTTCTAAATCAACAATGTTTACAGGTGGAATCATTCTAACATCTTTTTGATCTTTTTCACCACGATATAAATTAATTTCAGTAGCACAATTATATTTCATTCCTTCTTCATCAATGAAGTCAAATGAAAGATAATAATTAACACTAAAAATATCAGCAATATTTGTTAGTGTTGGAGTTAGTTGTAAATTTTTTAAGAAGAATCTAAGTGGAACAATATCTCCTTTTACTAATTGACCATCAACTAATTGAATATTCTTAAAGTTAGTTCTACTTTTTTCCATTAAAGGTCTTCCAATAGATTCAACACGAATAACATTCATTTCAACTCTACAAATTTTAACATGTAATAAACGAATAAATAAACTACCCATAACTACATCATTTAAAGCATAAGAATTCTTTGATAATTTTAAGTCTAATTGAATGATTTTTTCAATACCAAGTTCTTGATTAATTGGTTGAATAAGACTTGGAGTATGTGGAATAATTAATGCAAATTCTTTTTCTTGTGGATTAATATGTGATTTTGACATAATACGAACACTTAACACATACTTTAATTTTAAGAATTTACCATTATATGATTCATATTGATTTAATGGTGCAAATTCAAAAGGATACATAACTTGTTGGTTTGTTAATGAATTTGGACCACATAAATCAACTGAAGTATCAATGATTGTTTGTGGTTTCATACCACTTTGGCATTCTACATTATTAATTTCATTGTTTTTTTTAATTTCATCTTCAATAAAAATTAAAACAAACCAAAGATTCCTTGTAAAACTAATTTGATACCGTTATGCATAATTGGTTTCTTAATATTTCCCATTTGAATAAATACTTTTCCTTTTATTGATTCTTGTGGTGTAAATTGAACTAATTCAATAGTACCATTTTTTCTTTCTACTTTAACTTTAGGTTTTATATGATCATCATCAAATAAAATTTGAACCGTTGATTGTTTAGATGCAGAACCACCAAATAAGAATGACTATATTGTTATTCGTTTTACTCTCTCAATAACCTTCTTTATTGTATTATATTTTAAAAGGAGAACTACAAACCATTCTTTCTTTAATATTTTTCAGTTTCTTTTTGAAAAGTCTTCATTTTTTTAATTTTCTTTTTATTCTTTATCATCTCAGAATTTTCTTTTTCTTTTATTATATTTTTTATTATTTTTTATTATCCTTTTTTATTATTTTGAATTATATAACAAAAAAATTTATTATTAATGAAAAAAATTGTGTTATATGAATTAATTCTGTCCACGATTTAAACTATTTCCCCTTTTAAAAATTGTTCTTTTTCTTTCCATTTGAGGTGGAACAGATAGTTTATCATCTCCACTTGGCTCTTTGTTTATTGTGTCTATTTGACTTGCTCTAGAGGATATAGCATCTTTTCTTTTTCTAACATCGGTTTGTAATTCAATAATTTCTTCTCTGGACTTTAAGATCCTTTGTTGGTACCCTTCAATAATTTGATCAAAACTCTGAATAAGATTTCTAATACACTTGTCATCAGGCTGATCAAGAACAACACCAAGTACCTTATTCTCTTGAATTCCAAGGCTTTGTCCAATTTTTCCTGTTGGATCAATTAAATAACTAAATTCTTCTATGAGTTGTGTATGTCCTCTCCTTTTAAAGAAGTCACAAAAACTTTTAAACTTCTCTAAATTAGATGAAGCAAATTTGTTAAAATTTTGGATAATAATCATTCCTGTTTCTCTTAGTAATGATGGTTTAATAAGAGTAGTTAATGGGTGCTGTGGATTAACTTCATTTTTTGAAACTGAGTCTAATAAATTTGTTACAAAAGAGTATTTTCCAAGAGCATAATCTGTGATTGGTAACATATACTTTTCTTGGAATGGTGTAGATGATTGATTAACACATGACTGCGTAATTTTTGTTACAATAATTAATGACCTAAGAGAACTAGGTGATGGTTTAGTGAGCTTTGAAGAAAACTTTAATGGAGTTAATAACACTGGATTAATTAATCGGAGAAATACAAATGCTCCAACAATTTTTAATGACTCTTCATCTCCATAACGTTCTTTTACAGCAAGTCTAACTTTGGTAAAAATATATGTTAGTTCAGGACAAAACTTCTTTGATAAAGTTGTGACAGTATCAAATAATTTATTAACATAATTCACAACAATTTCAATATTCTTTTTAGCCTTCTCATCTCCAACTTTACTATTATCAATTTCAAGTGGTTCAGTATAACTATTAATTTCTTCTAATAAAGGATTAATATATTCAACCAATAAATCTTCTGTTAATCTTCTACACATAGCAGCAGTGACATATGTCACTCCTTTATTTGATCTGAATAATTGTGTTTCAGACACTATTTCTTGTCAATATTACTTTTTTATTAAATGAACAAGTTAAATTATAACAAACATGTATATTCTACTTCTGTTTTTAGTTCATTTCCTAATATTTCACAAAGTATTCCTCGTTCATAAACAAGTTTAACAAAATTATCCCAAAACTCAGGACTATCGTCAGTATATTCTCTTACAACTGTTTTAACAAAAAAATAATCGTATGTTTGACAAATCTAAATATAAGTATCATTATCTCCAGATGACATAAATGACAAACTCTCCATAAGGTTGATATTCTTCTAAAATCGTCACGGGATAAATTATCAGTCATTTTTTGTTAAATTATTAAGATCTTCTCTATATTTTTTTCATTTTTGGAAAAATAAATAACAAGAAAAATAATAATACAACTTATAAAAAAAGACTTCAAAATTAGATTTCTTAATTCAAACTTTCATAATCGTTTTTGCTTGTGCATTTTCTATAAATGATAAATGCTAACAATACGATTGCAAGTATTAAAAGAATACCAACAATCACACTGACACAAATAATAGCAATGAGAGTCTTATCATTAATACCATCATTGCTTTCACTATCTGATGAATTACCTGAACTTGGTCCAACAGAAGAAGAATGGCTTGATGACCCTTCTGATGGTTCAATTGGTTTTTCTGATGATTCTTCTGATGGTTCAATTGGTTGAGGTTGACTAGAAGAAGAATGTTCTGAAGATTGCTCTGATGGTTCAATTGGAGTATTATCAGCAACAAAAGTTATAGTAAAAATGGATGATGACTCTTCTGAAGGAATGACATCAGAGGCAAGAATAATTTTATACTCTCCATTAACTGTATATTCAACGCCTTCTTCAACAAGAGAACAAGTATCTCCAATTTGAATATATTTTTGATTAGACAATCCATTAGCTTTAGTATTAATAGCGACTTTACCTGTATTAATAGCTGTATAACCAACAACCACTTTCTTTCCTTCAAAACAAATAGAATTCTCAAGAATAGCTTCTGGTCTAAAAACAGCATTAATTACAGAAGGTACTGTTTCCACAACTTCAATTTTTTGGTATTCTGCATTAGTTTTAGCATAACTAAATTGAACAGAATGAATTCCAGCTTCAGCCTTGATAGTAACAAGTTCAGTACTATCTTGTTTTAAATCAATGGTTTGTTCAAGTTTTCCATCAACAGAAACCTCAACCTTCCAGTTGACTCTTCCAATGAGTTGATAATAAACAGTATTGTCAGTTGTATAAGTATGAACAGGGAATGTCAATGGAATAAATTCTCCTCTAACAATAGTTGCATTCATTTCATTTTCTGAAACAAGCATTTTATCAGCAATAACAGTAATTTCTTCTGTGGTTGTTTCAGGAACAGAAACAAAGAAAATTCGAGTTTTTCCTGTTTCAACAACAAATTCATAAGGTAATTGACTTACTTCTGACAATGAAGAACAGTCTGTTGTTTCAGCAATACTAACATCTCCATGACCTAAAGTGTGGAAAGTATATCCAACTGTTTCTTTTTCAGCAGTAATTTGAACCCAAACACCTTTTTTTCCATCTAAGGTTGTTCTTTCATTAAGGTCTTCAATATAAATGTTAGTTGAACCATTAATAATTTGTGGGTTCTTGCATATGTCAAACTCAGCAGCATTAATTAATGCAATGAAGAGAATATATAAAAAGAACATGGAATAAACTTTTTAAGTTCTATTTCTTTTCATTATGATTAGAATTTTCATTAATTTTCATATTTTTTATCAAAAAAAAAAAAATAAAAAGAAAACTTAATAAAAAATAAATGAGCAAGGAAGAAACTATTAAAAATGTCAAAGAATTAAGAAATAAAATGGGGATTGTTTGTTTTAATGACTATTTAATAATTTAAAATGAAAAGATACTAAATGAAAAGACAATAAGTATTGACTTAGAGAAATGCTCTAAAGAAGAAAAAATACAATTTGAATTATTAAAAACTATTCTTCCAACTTTTCAGCCATATAAGTCATACTAATTGACTTTTAATATTACTAAAATTAATTGTTTATTGCTTTAAAATAGAAGGTAAATAATATAGTAAAATAAACCTTAAAAATAAAGCAAATTAATTTTGCAGTATAATAATGGTTCGTTTTAATACTAATTAAAACGAGGGGATAACTGCAATTGATAAAAGTAAGATACTGATTAACTTAAATATCTGTATTAATATTATAAATTATAATAAAAATATTATAATAAAATAATTATAATATATTGAAAATAAATGATACTAAAATTAATAATAATATAATTATTTATTCAAAACTATAAAATCTCCTTCTTTATGAACAATTCCATCTTTTTCTAATCCTTCAATGATTTCTTCTAAAGTGTATTTAGTTCCTTTAATAACTTCTTCACAATTTTCTATTGATAAAGAACCATTATTTTTTCTAATTCTTCTTAATAATTCTGCTCTATATGATCTTCTTGATCCTTCAAATTTACTTTGTTTTGATTTTGCTGTAATTCCAGTTTTTTTACCAGTTGCAACAAGAGCACCATAATCCATTAAAGCGTTATGCCAATCTCGACTTCTTCCCAAAGGGAGACATTTATTTGCATAAGCGAATAATATATTTTCAGGTGTTTTTTCATCAAGAGAAAGTTCGTGAATAAGAATTCTTCTAATATTAGCGTCTACTGTTGCAATATCTTGATTTTCAGAAAAAATTAACACTGCATTTGCAGTATAAGGACCAATTCCTGGTAAATTTAATAATTTATCAACACTAGAAGGTATTATTCCATTATATCTTTCACATACTTCGATAGCTAAATCTCTTAACCTTTTTCCTCTTGAATTAAAACCCAATCCATTCCATTCTTCAAGAACATCAGCAAGATTTGCCTAAAATAAATAAATATTTTTAATTTTTTAAATTTAAAATGATGAATCAAACTTTTGCTAAGTCTTGAATAGTTGGAAAACGAATTAACCATGATTTATATTTTTCTATTACTCTCGTTACTTGTGTTTGTTGTAACATTACTTCACTTACAAGTATTTTATATTTATCTGTTGTTTCTCTCCATGGTAATTTTCTTCCTTCTTTTTCATAAAATTTAAGTATTTTTTCATGCATTTGTTTAATTTTTAATGGGTCTATTTCTATTGTAATTTTTTGTTTATTTGATTTTACTCCTTCAATTTTCTTTTTTGTATTATTCAGTTTGTTTTGTCTTTTTTCTTCATTTTCAATAAGTTGTTCCCATCTTCTTTTCATTGACTTCCGTTGAACTATCTTTTTTATATTTTTTTTTTTGAACTTTCAAATAAGAAAAAATATATTCTCCCCCAAAATTATCAAAAATAGTTTAATTTACATAATTTATTTCTATCAATTTGAAAATAATTACTAAGTTAATACTTACCAATTCATTTTAAAAATTACGAATTAAAGAAAAAAAAAAAAAGATAACAAAGAAAACTCCAAAAAAGGAAATTAAAAAAAAAAGTAAAAAATAATTTTTAGTTCAAATATTCTAAAAGTTCTTCATGTCTTCTGAAGAATACTCATATGATGAACAATATGAAACTGATACTGAAGATGATCAAGTTCAACTCAAACTTATTAGTAGAACAATAGAAGGAAAAAAAGTAAATGAAAGAGTGCCACCTGTATTTGTATTTGCATTAAATGCAGGGAGACAAGAAACGATAAATGAAAGACAATTACCACCATATATTTCAATACAAGACTCTAAATTAAATTTTAAATCTAAAATAGATGGTTCTACTGCTCTTCATATTGCTGCTGAAACTGGTAAATCAAATTTTGTTAAACAACTTCTTGCTGCAGGAATTACAAAAAGTGCTCAAGATATTAATGGAAATAATGCATTAATTAGAGGAGTTATTGCAGGAAGAACTAATGCATGTGTATATTTAGCAAGAAAAATGAATAAAACAGGAATTGATTCACAAAATAATTTAGGAGAATGTGCAATTTATATTGCATGTAGAAGAAATAATTTAAAATTATTAGAAAAACTTATTAAATATGGAGGAAATGTTAATATACAAAATAATAAAGGAATTACACCATTAATGGTAGCATGTTTTTATATGAATTTAGAAATGATAAATTTATTAATAAAAGCAGGAGCTAATATTGATACTGTTGACTCAGATAAATCAAATTGTTTACATTATATGGCTAAATCAAAAAACCTTAATAAAATAACTAATTTCGGTGCTTATTTCGACTATTTTAGAAAAAGTGTTACAGCAGCTGAAGCAGCAGATATTAATGAAAAACAACCATTATTTTATGCTCTTCAAAGTGAATGTGAACCATTAGTTAATTTTTTTCTTAATGTTACTTCATTAAAAGATGTTAGATTAGTATATAATGAAGAAAACACAATTGCAAAGAAAGAAGTTATTGAAGTTAAATCTAATACTGATGAATTTGGATATGTTAAAGATCAAACTCAAACAGAAGATGAAATTAAAAAAATAACTTCACAAGAAAGAGAAAAAAAATGGGAAATAATGTTAGATGAATGGAATAAAAGTGGAAAGGTTCCAAGAGCTTTATTTCATAGAGTATATAAATTTGTTCCACTCAATAAAAGAAAGAAATATTGGGAAATTGAATTAAAAATAAATCAATCTATTCAAGAATATAATGGTTATTTTGCTCGTATTACTGAATTACCAGAACGTGGTAAAGATGACGAACAAATTCATAAAGATGTTATGAGAGCTCATCAAAATAATATTCATTTTATGGCTAAATTTAATGATGGTCAAAGAACATTATTTAGAGTATTAAGAGCATGGTCTATGCAAGATGACTTAGGTTATGTTCAAGGAATGTCTGATCTTTGTGGATTTTTAATATTAATACTTCAAGAAGAAGAAGAAGTTTATTGGGGATTTAGTGCTTTAATGAATAATCCAAAATACAATTTAAGAGAAATGTTTTTACCAGGATTTCCTGGAATTAATAAATGTGCATTTGTTGCAATGAAAGTTATGAAAAAATATCATCCAAAAATATTTTATCATTTAAAATCAAAAGAATATGATTTTGATAATTGGAAAACTTATATGTTAGAATACTTCATGTTATGGTTCTGTAGGTGTTTCCATCCCGAATTTGAAGTACGAATTCTTGATTTAATTTTAATGGAAGGATGGGAAATTGTATTCTCCATTTTTAGTGCAATTCTTCATTATTCAAAAGGTTTGTTTTTTGTTTTAATCTACACTTTTTCTCTTTTAATTTTATCTTCTTTTTATTTCTTTAATTCTCACTTAATTAGTTGAAATATTAAAAATGGATGAATATATTTTTATTGATAAAGCTTTGGCTGATCCTATGACTCTTATGGGTAGTCAATTTGATCAAGATAAATTTATTAATTTTGTCAAAAAAGCAAGAATCACTCCAAAAGAAATTAAAAAATGGTACAATATTGCTGGTACTTTACATAAGAAATAGTTCATCAAATTTTCATTTTCTAACTTGTAGTTTTGAAGTATCTTTTTCTAATTGGTTCATATTCTTCTTTTTTTTTAATTAATATGCTGTATTTTCTTTATATGGTTATAACTTCATGTTTATGGTATTAATGTAATAAATTCATTTTCATTTAAATAAATAGAGTTTGTAATAAAAAAATAAATTAGTTTGAAACATCATTTTAATTCAATAAAGTTTTAGTCTTTGAATATTTATAATTAATGTTAAATTAAAAAGAAAAGATAAAAATTCTTTAAGAAAATCCTAAAATAGATATTGTTTTTGTTTTAATAAAAGAAGTTAAGTTAATTTAAATATCTTTATTCAAAATTTATGAAGAAGAAGATTATTTAGAAATGGTTGTTAGTGATGTTGTTATTTGAAATGTTTAAAACGAGTTATTCCATTGAATAACAAATTTTAATAATATAAAAATTATAAAAAAAAAAGAAATATTTTCGTTATATAAAACAGAAATTAAAAGAACTTAAAAGAAAAGATGAGTATTTATATTGGGTTAGGTTGAAGAAGATGGCTGAAGAAAATGTTTCTATCAGAAATGAATTTTCCATTTTACATAAAAGATGGGAGAATGATACTGAAATTGATATGACAAATAATGCAAAAGCTTGGGAAATGAAGAAGAAGCATATACTTATTTATACAGATGCAGGAAAACCAATATTTAGTAGGTATGGAGATGAAATTAAATTAGCTCCTTTCATGGGTACATTAACCGCTTTATCTTCTGTAGTTGCAGATTTAAGTGATTCTACAGATGATGTTGTTTGTGAAGATGGAAAAATAATTATTTTTCATTCAGTTGGACCTATTGAAATTGTTATTGTAGCAAAAACTGGAGAAACACCACAACAATTAAAGATTGAAGCAGAAATGATTGGAAGAAAACTTTGTTCTATTGTTCCTTATACTACCATTTTATCATTATTTCAAAAGAAAACTTCATATGATTTTAGAAGACTTATATTAACTGAATATGACCAAATGAAATTTCTTATTCATTCAATGAATGTTTCAACTGCTATTTTGTATAATGCTGTTAGTATTTTACCATGTACAATGAGAGAACAAATAAATGATGTTATTATTAATTTAGTAAATACTTGTAATGATAAATTAATAAATGACAATGACTCAATTGTATTCACTTTATTATTTAATGAGTTAAATCTTATTTATATCAATCAAAGATCTGGTTGTACTCTTTCTCCAAAAGACATTCATATTTTAATGACTTTTGTCCAAGGATTACCTACAATAAATGATAAATGGGTTCCAATTGGATTATATGACTTTAATCAATCAGGACAATTATTTGTTTTTTGTAAATTTTTTACAAGTAAATTATCATTAGTACTTTTAGCAACAAAAAATGAGTCATTACCAATAATTAGTACTTGTGCTGAAACAATTGAAAATGAAATAATAAATGTCCCATTTATCAACCAATTGATTAATGGTCCTTCAGTTGATGTTCAATTTGAAGAAAGTTCTTCATTATATCTTCATTATATATTTGTTAAAATTGAAGGTGATAATGCTCAATTACATGAACCTGAATTTCAAGAACCATATAAATCAAGTTATACTGAACAAAAAAGAATTCATAGAATGTTTAGAACTGTCTATGATGAAATGAAAAATCAAAATTTAAAAGAATATTGTAGTAAAGGTGGTGTTGATTGTATTTATGCAACATTACGTTCTGATTATTTCTTTTGTGGTACTTTTAATATTCTTCTGGAAAGAGACGAAGTTATTAATCGTGGAAATAAAATCATTAGTTTGGTTCGTTCTAAACTTGACACTTTATTTATAACACCAACTAAGAAAGGAAAATACAAAAGTTTCCTTTGGTAATTATATTTTTTTTTTTAATTTCTTAATGACTTCAAACAAAATTATTAATATCAATCAAGTGGATTAAATACTTTCTTTCTTTGTAAGATAACTTCAGGATGAACCTTAATGAAATTTTTTAAAATACTACAAATTAAAGGACTGTTACTTATTGGTTTTTTTTCTTCTTTCTGTTTCAATTCTTTAATTTCCTTTTTTGTTTTTCTCATTTTTTTTTCATTGTTTAATTTATTGCCTTCTTTTAATATTTTCTCTTCTGAATTTATCTGAACTTGTGACTCATTCATCTTCTTATTAATTAATCATTTTAAGATTCTTTTTTTTTAAAAGTTTATAAAAAGACAAAAATTGGGAGATAGAAAAAATCAATTTGACAAGATTGTTCTTAATGCTTCAACACAAGACTTAAATTCTTCAGTACTTTCACATCCAAACCATATTCTCTTTTTGATTTCTGGTACATCAATGTATATTGTTTCTGTAGAATCTTCAGTACCAAAATCTCGAATATCACCTATTAATGTAAATGAATAAAATGATTTATCAATAGAATTACTTACATTACCTTTCTTTCTAATTACTGGTACATCAGTAACAACAACACCTCGATATAAAATAATTAATGTAAGTTTTTTACGTGAATTAAGTGACATAGATAACTGATTAATATCAGTTTTATCAAATCTATCTAAAGAAGCAATTCCACAAATTCCATTCTTACCTTCAAATAAAGGCATAATAGAAGTAAAACTAAATGGAAATAGAAGCTTGAGTGCATCAGATATTCTTTCAATTTTATTGATATCAGAATATGTATTAATTAATTCTTGAAAAATAGCTAATTGGCTATGAACAACTTCTAATTCTTTAACTTCTTGTGAGTCTTTCTTTGTTATTTTAATAAAATCATCTACATAGGCTTGATATGTTCTCACTCTAAAATATGGATAAACAAGCATTTGTAATACACTCATTTTTTTAGTCATCTTTTGTTGTTTATCAAATTCTTCAATTACTGGAAGAGGATATAATTCTCTTCCAACTTCTATTTCATCTGTCATACCAATAGAACATAACTTAGCAATATTCTTTGGAACATGCCGAAGGTAGTATCGATAAAGAACTAAAAAGTGAAGTCCAGAGTTTAATTTTTCTCCAACCTTCTCATCAGCTTTAGCCTCTTGTAATGATGAAATGAATTTTTGGTGATGTTGAATTAATACAGGAATATGATCAAAAAGTTCTTTCAAAACATCAGGACCAAGTATTTGTTTTTTAGTCATAATTTCACTAAATTCACT
This sequence comes from Entamoeba histolytica HM-1:IMSS, assembly GCF_000208925.1. Classification (NCBI taxonomy): domain Eukaryota; phylum Evosea; order Mastigamoebida; family Endamoebidae; genus Entamoeba; species Entamoeba histolytica. The sequence goes on along the minus strand of NW_001914897.1, from coordinate 64,987 downwards.
TAAACTAGTTAATACTCCAACATAATTACATTCGTCTTGAATTAATGATTCTACAAGTGATTTAATAGATTCTGTGTTTCTTTTTACCTCATCTTCATTCCATGATTTTTTTTCAATTTCTATGATTTTATTTAATGTTGGCTTATATAATGGTTGTGGGTTAGTTTTAGGAAATTGATTAAGATATAATGAATAAACATCTTTTTTACCTGTACCAATTGTATTAGCATTTAACTTATTAATAAAATATGTGTATTGTTCTGTATATAACAAATATTCTGTTGCTTTTTTTGCTTCGTTAAATACATCTTTGGGTGCATTTGAAGTAACTTCAGATAATTTTTTTAAGATTGATTGTTGAATTTGATAAGATAAATTAACTTGTCGTTCTGAGTTTCTATCCAAAAATTGATCTTTAATAAAATTTAATGCTTCTAAACGTACTTTAGGTGTCAATTTATCAAACTGAGATTCATACAATCCTACTGATTCAAGAAAGTCTAAATTTTCTTCTGACCTTTCATCAGAAAGATAACATCTCAATAATCGTTTCATAAATGAGTCTTCAAGTACTTCTTGTAATGTTGGCCATCCCTCAAGAATTGCAGTTTCTGTTGCTGCCATTATTCGTGTAAATGATATACTAGTTTTTTGTCGATTCACATTTTCTTTTTCCTTAACTTTTATAATTTTAGTAATTATTTTTTTAGAATTAATCTTTTTACACTCATTTCAAGTTAATTTTTTTAATATAATTTTATTTTTTTCATAAATCCTAAAAAAAAAAAAAAGAAAGAATGTTATATAATACTACAAAAAAATATGTAATTAACAACATTTTTTATCAGATTGTTTAACTTCATCATTGATTCTAATTTCTTGTTCTTTAGTCATAGAAGATTGTTTTTCAAAAGCAAGAGAAGAAATTTTATCGAATGCTTCTTTAATTCCAGTATTATTTTTAGAAGATACAGGGAAATATAAATAATTTCTTTGACGTACAAAATCATTTATTGTTGATTCAGGAACAACAGAAGGTAAATCACTTTTTGATCCAAGAACAACTACAGGAGTTGATTCTGGTGCACTTGACAATGCAATAGATAACCAACTTTTAATACCTTTAAATGATTGAAAATTACTAACATCAAACACAAGAATAATACATGACGCATTTCTAAAATACATAGGAATAATACTTTGAAAACTTTCTTGTCCACAAGTATCCCAAATACGTAATTTATAACTTTCATTATTAGGTAATTTAAATTCACAATCAACAAATGATGCTCCAACTGTTGCAGATTGTTCTTCATTGAAAGTTCCTTTTGTAAATCTTTGAATGATACAAGTTTTACCTACTCCAGAATCTCCAATAATGACAGTTTTACAAATCTGACTCATCTGGATGTTTTAAAGTTCTCTATAAAGTTCCTAATTCCATCTAAAAATAACTCCTATTGAATTTTTATTAAACCCTTTTTTGTTATGTATTTAATTGGTTTTATATAACAAAAAAAAATCATAACGAATCAATTTAGATCATCTTGGCAAGGAGCTTGTTAATGAGTAATTCACGATTTCCAAATCCTCCTCCAAGAATAAAATGAATCTTCTTGTTCTTTTCAGCAATTTTAGCACCGTTTAATTTGAATGGAGCGAGTTTATTGTTAACTTCCTTAAAGTGCTTTCCAACAGTGTAAATTTCATGAATAAGATCATCAGCACAAATAATGTCTTTGTCTCCAAGAGTTTTCTTGATCATACAGTTGGAAGTAATTGGCATTCTATTTCCATTAATTTTAAGGGCTCCACGTTTGTAAATGAGTTTTTGGACAGTTTCTAAAGTTGGATAACCATAAGTAACATATGGGTCAACAAGTCTTAACATCTTAATGGTTGAAGCATTTGCCTTAATGAAAACAGCGTTGTTAATTTGTCTTAATCTAAGGAGTTTAAGGATTTTCTTGATCTTTGGTGAAACTCCATTAATACCTCTAATTCTAATGGCAACAATTAATTTTGGATCAGCTTCAGCATATAAATCACCGTTAATTTCTGCCTTCTTCTTTGCAAGATAGACAGCTTTCTTAGCAGCTTCAATATCCTTATGGTTTTGAATAGTTCTTTTGATAACTTCAGCTCTGAATGCTTGGCATCTTGCTTTGCATGGGCAAACAGTTTTTGTGCAAGCTTCTCTTTGAACGGCGGTGGCTACTTTAGCACTCATCTCCAACAACCCCTAAAAACCTCGATTTTTTTTAGTTCTCCGGGTTTGATAAAGTATAGTTTTTATTAATTTACTTTTAATTCTTTTATAGTTTTAAGTTTTTTTTATTATTTTGAATTAAAGATAAATACCAAAAAAAAATTAAATAATTTGTGTTATTTAAGAGATGAATATAATTGAAATGCTGTAATTTTTATATCTCGTGTAGTTACAACTTCTCCTTTAATATAGCGATTTATCACCTCTTTACGGGCAAGTGAATATGCTTTTGATATTATCAAAGAGATGTCTGACCCACTTATTTTTTCTGGTAAATAAGATACAAATTGATCAAGATTTATATCTTCATGTTGAACAGAATTTAATTGAGCCAATATAACTTCTTTTCTTTCTTCACCACAAGACAACCCAACTTCAACAGATACATCAAACCTACCAGGAACAAGAAGTGATTTATCTATTTTATCTATTCTATTTGTAGCTCCAATAACAAGAATTCCACCAATAACACCAACCCCTTGCATTTCAGTTAAAATTTGACTTACAACTCTATCAAAAACACTCCCTCCTTTTCTTTCAGAAGCAATTGCATCAATTTCATCAAAGAAGATAATAGATGGACTATTTTCTCTTGCTGTGTGAAATAGATTTTTAATATTTTTTTCTGTTTCTCCAACATATTTACTAAGTAACTCTGCACCTCTAACACTGAAAAATGACATATTATATTCTGTTGCTACTGCTTTTGCAAGAAGAGTCTTTCCTGTTCCAGGAGGTCCATATAATAAAATTCCATGACTTTCATTTGATGATAATATTTTTGACACTTCCTCTTTAATTTGTTTTTTAGCTCCATTACAACCACCAATATCAGACCATCTTACAGTTGGTATTTCTATTGAAGTAGTATGTTGTTGAGATAATTGTTTTGCTATTTTATTAATTTCTTCAATACTTAAAGGAAGTGCATTCCAACTCTTTTGAATAGAAAGACAGTCAAAAAAAGTTAATCCTCTTGGAAGAATAATTGATTCTGGTAAATGGAGATATTGTTGAATACGACAAAGATCAGATGTTTGATAATTTTTTAAGCGGAGAAATGGAAAAGAATCCGATGGAGAAAAAATAGAATCAATATTAAATACACAAATCATTTTAAAGAGTGAATGAGGAAGAGTATTAATTTTAGTTGCAAGAAATGATTGAATTGATGAAGTATATTGATAGATTATATTATAATTAATGTCTGTAATATTATCAAATAAAATAATAATAGGAAGAGCTTTTATTGATTCTTCTATTAATGTTAATGTATCAGATATTGAATAGTCATCTATTCCAATTCTAATAAAATTACATTGAAGAGTTGAAGCAATTTGAAGAACTAAAGTTCTTTTACCAATTCCATTTGGTCCTAATATAATACATTCTTTCATTTGATTTAATTGATTTGATTTTACTAAGAGATTTGAAAGAAAAGAGTAGATTTCTTTACAATTTTGTTCTGATGAAATAAATGTTAAAGGAGATAATTTTGAAGTTAATATTAAAGAAGGAGAAGGTTCAATATAAAATTTTGTTTTTGATGTAATTTCAAAAAAACAAGAAGTTATTTTTTGGTTATTAATACTAGTAATGGAATAAGAAAACCATTTATACGGAGATAATAATAAATTATTTTCATTACCAATTGAATCACTTTTTAATAATAATGTATTTCCAATTTTTATAAAACGATGATTAAAATTTTCCCAATTTTTATTATCATTAAAATACTTAATTTGTTTTTTTAAATTAATAAGAGGATGAGGAGAAGGTTTTACAATAATATTTATTGCTTCAGGAATTGTTTTTATAAAACAAAGTGAAATTTTAACTTTTTTAGGAAATCTTAATGAAATTATCATTTCATCATTTAATATAATTTCATTTTCATTTAAATTTTTATCAATAATAAAGTAACAAATATATTCTTCAAGTATTTTATTCGTTCCACAATAATTTTGAATATTAGAAATTTTAATTTTTGACTTTGATAAAAATAAAAATTTTGAACTATTAATTTTCACAAAATTGGAAATATTTTTTTCATAACGAACATTTAATACTATTTCCATTGAGTCAAATAAGAATTTAATATTGAGAGTTTGATTATACAAAAGAAGAATCAATAAATTAAATAAAAAAAAAAGTTAATAAAATATTATTTCAAATAATAAAATATTAATAAAGAAAATAATAAAATTAATTAAAATAAACTGAAAAGATAGTTTTTCAAAAAATTGAGAAAATTAAGTTCTTAATAATTAAATGACCAACACTGAAATTGAATTTAAAGAATTTATTGAATCAATAAAAACTACAGGACCTAAACGGTTTGTTTAAATATGAAATGAATTATTAAAAAAAAAGAGAATAAGAGATAAATGTAATAATATAGAAAAGCAGCTTATAAAAGTTTAGGAGAATTAACACCAAAATTATCATTTGAAGAAATATTAGAACTTATACCATTATTTCATGACAGTTTAGGAGATTCAGAAAATTCACAAATTGTTTATTTAATTCAAAATTTATTACCTGTAATAAGAAAACTTTATGTATCAGTTTGTTAATTTATTATTTTAATAATATAATTAATTATTATTTATTTGTTTAGGATACTGAAGAATATCGAATTCAAGCAATGCTTCTTGTTGCTCCATTAACTGAACTTGTCGTAAATAGTCCAAAAGCAATTAAAAAAGCAACAGTAAAATGTTTAAAACGAGTTATTCCAATGTTAAATGAAACAGATTTTAGAGGGTATGTATATTCTGTTTCAAAAGCATTATTAATGGATGATAGTGATTGCCAAAATCAAGTATTTGGATTAGTATTAGTTGATGCAATGTTACCACGATTAAGTGAAGAAGAAAAAATACAATTATTATTACCAAAATTACCAGACCTTTTAATGTCTAAAGATCTTTCATTACGTAAGAATACAATTAAAACATATTCTTTATTATCAACACAATTACCAATAGAATATATTGATGGAATGATTGTTCCTGCAATTGTATGTGGTGCAAATGACAAAGATTTTATAGTAAGAAAAAAGGCATCAGAATGTATTACATCAATAGCAGAAATAGCTGTTGATAGTAAAAGTAATTTAATTCGACCATTTTTTTCATTAGTCCAAGATGCAAATAAACCAAATGCAATTGTTTCTTTAAAACAAATGCCACATTTTCTTCATATTATAGGAAAAAAACTTGCTAATCAATATTCAAAAGAAATATTACCAATTCTTGTTAATTTATCATCTGATACCGTTCGTTTATTTCCTGATGCTCCAACATCAGTTGGGAAAAGTTTAGTCTCAATTATTAATTTTTATATGGAAACTAAATCAGAAACTGTATTTACTATCGTTAAAAATTTAGCTAATTCAGGTGCTATAGGAGCAAGATATAGTGTTGGAGTTTGTTTTCAATTATTTATGCCTTATGTAAAAGCAGAAGATACAAGGGCATTCTTTTTAGAATTATATGATTCATTACTTAAAGATGAAAAAGTAGTTCAGTTAGCTGCTATTAGTTCATTAGCAGATGTTATTGGAATTGTTAATCCTGAATATAAAGAAAGATATATGAAATCTTTTATGAGTTTTATGGAAAATCCATTTTGGAGAGTAAGATTACAAATAGCATCAAGTTTTAGTAGAGTTGTTCAATCAGTTGGAGAATCAGTTGATGTTCAAACTTATTTATTTAAATTATTAAATGATCCAATGGCTGCTACACGATCTAAAGCAGCAGAAGTTACAGCACAAGTATATATGATATCATCTAATGAATTTAAACAAAAAGTAAGAAATAATTTTATTGTTTTATCTAAAAGAAATTATCATAGAAGAAAGATTATTATTGAATTTATTAGTTGGATATTTGGAGAAGTAAAATCTATGGATGAAGGTTTAGCAATTTTAGATAATTTCTTTATGCCATTCTTTTTATTATGTGTTGATGATCCAGTTCCTAATGTAAGAATTCATTTATGTCATGCAATTTCTTTAATATCCTCAAAATATCCAAATTTTATTCAAATAAGTAATGTTTGTGATTGTTGTTATCAGTTAATGGCTGATGATGAACAAGATGTATCTTCTATAGCAAAAGAATTATTTGAAACTCAATTAAAAAATTAATTAATTTTAACATATATCATGTCATTGTTTTTTATTCTTCTTTAATTTAAAAGTATAACAAAAAAAAGAACCTCTTTTTGAAATAATAAAATGGTTTCTTTCTCTTTTTATTAACTAATTTATCTATTAAATTCATTAATTTTGAAATGAAGACACAAAACTATCAAAAAGTAATGGCCATGCAGAGTCTGATGTTGTATCATAGTTAGAAAAGTCTAAATGAATTGTTTTTATAAAATCATATAAGTTTTGCCATTCATCTCTATTTAATGGTTTTGTTGAATCAAGTGAGAGAAAAGTTATGAATTTATTTACCATTTCATTATTTTCTCCAAAGAATTGATGAAGTAATAAGATAGAATCTTCTTTTTCCATTAATTTTTGACGATATTCTACATTACATTCAAATGCATAATTAAATAGTCGTTTTCCAGTTAAGTTATCATTTAATGGGTCTTCAGGAATACAATTTTTAAATTCTTTTAATGAAGAAACATGAACTGATTCAAGACCTTTTCTAAATCCGTTCTCATTAATTTTATAATCCTTTGCTCCTAATTTCCATGCAACCCATAAAGCCTTTATAGATCCAACATCATTAATACCAAGGTCTTCAATCATTTGAGCTAATCCTTCTGGTTGAATTTCTCCATCTTTTTGATACAAATTAAAGTCATTTTGAATTGTATTTATTTGTTCTTTTTGTTTTTCTTGTGTTATCTTGGTAGTTTCTTCTTTTTGAGGATTGGTTTTTGGTTTTTCTTGAATTTGAGCTGTTGGTTTTTCTTGTACTGGAACTATTGGTTTTGTTTCTACTGTTTTAGAAACACATTGGGTTGTTGTAAAACTTTTTTTGGTTTTATTTATTGGTTGTTTCCAGTTTTCATGTGGTGAAGATTGTGGAGGAGTTGTTTCAGGACTATTTGTGCATTCTTTTTGATTCTTTCGTTGGTTTCTTTTTGTTCTATGTGATTGTGCAGATCCCATGATAACTTGATAATACGATTTTATTAGATCTTTTTTAAATTTTAATGAAAAGAAAAAATCTAAAAACGAAATTTTTTTGTGTTATTTTTTAAATACAAATTAATTTTGGAAATTAGTTTCTTTTTTCTATTTATTTCTTCTCTAATATAAATTTTTTGATTTGTAGAAATTGATAATCCTATTATATAATGAAGGTTGGTTTTTGATTTGTTTAATTCCAATGATAAAAATAAAAAAGTTATAAATTAATAAATTAATATTTTGATAATCAAAACAAATGTTATTTATTATCTGAAGTAATTGATAAAAGAGTTATTTGAATTTATGTAATTAAACTTAATTTATTTTTTATATTTACTTTGTTATTCTTTAGAAGATAAATAATTGTATTAATCCAAAAAGAGGTTTAATTTGAATGACGTTAGTTTAGTATTAATTTAAAACTATTCATCAAATTATTCAAAATTATTTTTATATTAATATAAAAATTTAATTAATATCAAAAAGGAGTAATTAGATAAGTATAAAAGCTCAAATTCATATAATATTTTTTATGAATATAATTATTATTTTGGAATTATTTTAATATTATTCTTATGCATTCTCACTAATTTCAAATATAGATTATATTCTATCATTTACATTTTATAATATTTCTTGTAAGACAAATGGTATGTTTTGATATAATAATATTTATAACTTCACTGGTATATTCTGTTTTTTTGTTATTTTTGCATTTCATTTATAATTCATCTAATGAAATTATTTCAATATACCTGATTTGTTTGTTGTGAAATTATAGTTTCTTCATTCTTTATTATGAAAATTAAATGTTAACAAGTACTTTATTTTAATCTTTTTCTTTAAATATAATGTAATTTTTATATATAAACTAAATCATTCACTCATTTTTTGTTAATATCAATTATTCTTTTATTTTATTGATTTATTAATTAAGATCCTTTTCCAATGCAGGAAATACAACAAATTTTAATGCCATGGCTATTGTGTAAAACCTTAGGGTCTTGTAAAGAAAAGCAAACAAGACATAGAAATCTAAGGTCATACAACAAAAAAAGAAATGTCAATAGCAATAAATGGCATAACAATTATAACAATAAAGGTAAACGATACACCAAGGAAAAAGGGTTTAGAAGACAAAAGACTCAAAGAAAAACAAATAAAAAACAAGGTAAATACAATAACAATAAAGATTATACAAATAACAAATATAAATGAATAACAATAAATGATATACAAGAAAGAATAAAAAGAATAACAAGTGAATGGAATGAAGGAGAATACGAAGAAATACTAAAAAAATATGAAGGTAAAAGAAAAAGATGGTATGATATTCTTCAAGAAGTATATTCAATTAAAAAGAAAAAGATAATTGAAAAGACGAAAGAAGAGTTTAAAGAAAAAACAAAAGATTGGGAGGAAAAAGACATTAAGGCTATAGAAACAGAAATTAAAAACAAAAACCCAATTAAAGAAATGAATGATAGATGTAAAATTGCAAGAATAATAAATAGCAAAGAAAGTGTAATGAAAATACAAGAAGAAACAAAAAATAAAGAAGAAAAGATAGAAGAAGAAAAAGAAAAAGAAGAAATACTTGCTCTGAAAAATCAAATTACTGAATTAAAAGAAAAAGTTAAAGAATTCAGCATGGAAAAAATGGAAGAAGAACAAGCCATCTCAGAAGAAATGATGAGAAAAGCAAAAGAAATAGTCAAAAAAGAATTTGAAGAAGAAATTACAGAAATGAAAACACAAATTAAAAAGATTCAAACGAATTATGAAGAAATGAAGAAAGAAAATGAAAAATTAGAAGAAAGAAATTTAAAATTACAAGGAAAAATAAATGAGATAGAAGGAAGAAAAATCACAGAAGTAAATAATAAAGAAGAAAAAATCCGAAGCATCCAAGCTAATAAAAAGAAGATAGAAAAAGAAAATGAAGGAATGAAAGAAGAAATTGAAAGGTTGAAAAAGAGAAACAAGATACTAGAACAAAATACAAACACACTAGAGAAGAAGATTGAAATGATAGAAAAAAACACTGAAGAATTAAAGAAGGAAATAAGAGATAAAGAAAAACAAATCTCTGAGTATCAAGAAATTGCAATTAAAAACCAAGAAATTGCAGAAATAACAAGAGAAGAATTAGACAACACACAAAAAGAAAATGAGACACAAAAACAAATAATATCAAAACAACAAGATGATATTGAAAATTTTATTTCACAGAAGGAACTAGAGAAGAAGAAAACGATGACACTTGTGATAAATACACAACCAGTACTGAGGAAAACATCATCAGGAACAATGGAGATGAACGAAACTACTCCTATGAAAAAGACAGTAGTGGAAATCGAAGAGAAAAGCAAAGCACTGATTGTCAAAAAACAAGAGATGATAGTCAGACAAGAAATACAACAGAACAAACAAATAGAATTCTAATTGAAGTGATGTATTGTTTTGCAATTAATTGGTTAAACAAGAAATTATATAAGAAATTAAGATGGGAACAAATAGAAAGTATAATAAAAGTGACAAACATCAATGTCAATAATGAAAAAGAATATATTAAATATATTAAAATGTCACATAAAATAAAAGAAAGCACTAAACGGTACATTAAAGTGAAAGTAAATGATATAATAGAAGGAAGAGTAGGGTGTAATTCAATAATAAAAAACATCATAATAAAGAATAACTCTACAGAAATTGATGAAGAATACCTTAACACTCTCATCAATAAAGTGAAAGAAATGAAAGTAGAAAAATGTACAAACATTAATTACTACTTTCAAAGAAAAGAAGCTGATCGATTAATAATGGAAATTAATAATAGATGAGTATGGTCAGGAAGCAGAATGCAGGATCTGCAAGATGATATGAAGATTTCAATGATTATGCACCTCTATCTCCAAAATAAAATAATAGGAGATAAATTTGATGAAATAAAAGAAATCCTAAAGAAAATGAATAGACTAGAAGATTTGGTTAAGGGAAGGAAATGGTACAGAATAAAGTGCATCATGAAATTAAAAGAAAATGATGAAGAAGGAATAAAAGTTAAAACACTAGAAAGAATAAAATACCTAAAATATATGATGACAATGATAAAAGAAAGAATTAAATTTAATAAGGAAGAAAGGGTCAGAATCAATACAAATAAAATCATGTTTGATTCTAACAAGAAAATTAAAATAAGGAAGAAAGACCCAAAAAACGAAATATATCCAAATAACGATATTACTTTAGAATATTGGAAATCGTTATATGAAACACAGGTGAAATTAAATAAAGAGAATTGGAAAATAAAACAAATCACCTCGTGGAATGAAAGATATTTCAATTATGATAGTGTCATTATAACAATAAATGAATTAAATTTAAGTATAATGAGAATAAGTAACTGGAAAGCATCATGAATAGACACTATATATTTGTATTATTTGAAAAGAATGTCATCATTAAGAGAAATCATTCTCAATATCTTTAACGAATGGTTGAACTTCCCCGAAAACATCCCATTAGACATGGTAAGTGGATGAACTTTATTAATCCACAAAGGAGGTGATAGGAACGACGTCATTAATTATCGTCCTATCAGTTGTACAAATGTAATTATGAAAGTATTTACCTCAATATTAAAAGAAAAGATTCACAGAAGACTTAACATGAATTGTGAATCATTGAAAATTAGTAGCAACCAATTGGGATGTAAGTTGCAATCTTTAGCTGCTAAAGAAGGAATAATTAATAGTTATATGATGAAGCAGAAGAAAGAAGAAAAATACCCAAAATATGATGAGTCATATTATGACATTAAGAAAGCATATGACACAGTAAACCACGAATGGGTAATTGAATCATTAAAGTATTTTAATGTAGAGGGTGTCATCATTAACATAATTGAAAGTATGATGACTAGATTGAAGATATTCATCGGCTATAAATTTAATGAATATCTATGATGTATTAAATTAAATAGAGGAATTTTACAAGGTGATTCCTTATCCCCTCTACTCTTCATCATTAATATGAATGTAATTTCTCAAATCATCGAAGAGAAATTCCCAAAATCAAATCACACATTATATATGGATTAAATGAGAATAATGACAGAAAGTAGTGAAGAAATGGGAATAATCCACAATGAAATTAATGAAATAATAAGTGGAATAGGGATGGAAATGAATGAGAAAAAGTCAGGAATGGTATTAAAAAACATTAAAGAAATACCAAATGGAATGCAAAACATCCCAGTCATTGAAGGTGAGGACTTGTATAAATACTTAGGAATATGGCAGTCTGATGAAATTGATGATACCTTCAATTGTAAAACCATCAAAGAAAAAATGAATCAGAAGATGGAAGAAATAAACACTGATGAATGTAGTAATAGAAGATATATTACTAGAATAAACACTGAAGTAATCAATATCTTCAGATATTCAGCATCAGTTGTAAATTGGAAAATCACTGACCTAGATAAAATTGAAAAGGAGATAAGAAAATATTTAAGAAAGGCAAAATACATTGGTGAAACTCCAAAGACTATCTATATGTCATTATAGAAGAAATGAAGGATTAATAAATATAAATGACGAATATGTTAATGAATTAGTTAGAACAATAATGTACTACTGTACCAGAGAAAGTGAAATAGGAAATAACATATTAGATAGATGGTACAGTAAGAAGGGAATGTGGAATAGAATTAAAAAAGCCCTAGGTCATAAAATAAATGAAACAAAAATAGAAGAAATAATAAATGAAAGTATTGAAAAGAAAAAAGAAAAAGAAGTAGTAATAGAAATAAAGAAATTAATGATAAATACATCAAAAAAATGGAAGTCCCATCAAATTAGTAGACACTTCAGAAGATGGAATGAGTCAAAATGAGTAGATAAAACTACTACAGTTAAAGCATGGAAGTCAATCAATATTAAGAAAAAATGCATTTCTACAATTAACTAAAATGCAAGATGGAGCAATATTTTGTGGGTATAAAAAAGCAAAAATAATGAAAAATGAAAGATTAAAATACTGCCCACTATGTAAAGACGAGATAGCTACAGTAGAACACATTCTACTATCTTGTATTTATCATAATAAATCACAAATAGAAAAACATGACCATATAGGCATAATAATATGGGAGGGATTAATAAGAAAATACACTGGAAATAATCAATATAAAAAACCCCCATATGAAACAGTGTTCCAATATAAAGACATCACTATGATATGGAACAAACAAATAATGAAAAGTGATGGACAATATCACAAAATACCAGACAAATACGTATTAAATAAAAAGAACAAAACTGGTCTATTATTTGATATGACTATTGTGGCTGATCACAATATTAATGGAGCCTATTGGAAGAAAAGGAATAAGTATAAGGAATTAAAGAGTAGGCTAATGAAAATAGAAAAATTAAAAGATGTCAAAATAATTCCAGTAGTAATATCAATAAATGGATTAGTAAATAAAGAAAGTATCAGACTAATCAAAGAATTAAAAATTGAAATTGACATTGTTAAAGAAGTAAAAAACCTTGTAATAAAAAACATGATGGATGTCATGGAATACTGCGGAGATCACAACCAAACATACTCCGTAGAGCTGCTAGAAGAAGATGAAGACGAAGGGACGGGATTAGTCTCCCCTGAGCCAGGAAGAATAGAAGCTAGTTCTATTAATACTTAATTAATTGCTTTTTATTTGATTTATTAATTTGACTCAAATAAAAATATTATTAATTTCATGTTAATATTCAAATCAATAATTGTATTATTTCTAACTTGAATTAATTGTCACTCTCTATTGTTGCTCATATATTCAAAATACTCATATATCTTTTTTTCTGATATTTTTCTTTCTTTTTTTTATTAAACCTTGTTTTAATTTTATTCATCTCTTCCATATGAATGATTTTCTCTATTATTTCATTATTTCATTATACTTTCCATTTTATTTTTTACTGTCTTTATTGTATTAATTGTTTCATTTCTTTTTTTTCTATCACTATTTTTCTTCTTCTTTCTGTTTTATCCATTCTATCAAATATTCATTCTCCTCTTTTAATTGCTTCTGAATATGTTTCATTTGGTTTTATTTCAAATACTTCATTTTGAATACTTCCTAGATAATATTGATAATTCTTAGTAGTATCATCAATTGATTGTTGAATATTTGGAAGTGTTTCTACTACTTATTTAATTATTTGATTATTCTTGTTTATTAATTCTTCCATTTTAAATTTAATTTGATGTTTATAAGTTCAAAATAAGAATGAGTAATAATTAAATACAAATTATAGTAGATACATAAGTGCATATTGGTTAAAAAAGAAGAGGTAAAAAAGAAAAAATAAGGAAAAAGATAAAATAGTCTAAAACACTATAGAAGAGGGTTAAAGTTTAAATGAGAAGGAAACAAATAAAATGGATTAAAAGAAATTAAGTTAGATACTATAAAGCTTCCATAAGAAAAGGACATAACAATTTGTTCAGTTAAAATCAGTTTAATTTAGAAGATGTAAAGAAATAATAATATGTATCAAACAAAAGAATAGAAAGAACATGAAAAGTTATAACATAAATAGAAAAGTTGTATATAGAATATATAATGAATATATCTTTATATAGTTAAAGAGTATTAAGTTACATGAATTATTAAAACAAGAAAGAAAAATATTCAATAGTTTATTGAAAAATAGATGTAAAAAAAGAAGAAAAGAATATAAATTAAAATAAAAATAAGTACTAAAGATAAAAAAGAAATAATTTAATTAATAATAGTATTGATAAAGCCATAGCCATTTTTAATAAGAATAAGAGTCAATAGAATTAACTAATTATGCAAAAATAGAAAGAATTAACAATTTAGTAAATTATTAAATTAGCATAACTATAAATAGAAAGAAATAGAAAATATTGAATTATAAATAGTATTAAATAAAAGAAATAGCTTCTAAAGAGAACAACTGAAGAGGTTCAATTTTGTATAAGAAGTAAATTAAAAAAAATAAAAACTAACATTTTATTATTTAATATTTTGTTTATTTACACAGGAAGAACATAAATAGCAAATAATTTTTTAGTTTGAAAAATAATGAAAAATAGATTAAGCTACTAAACATTGAAAAATTTATTTTCAATACTTTTATTTGATAGAAAAAAACCTATTCATCTGAAGATTTTACAAAGAGAAAGTTCAAAATCATTTTTTTACAAAAGAAAAAAATAATCATTTTGAATTTACTAAAATTTTATAAGAAAGAAAAGTCCAAAATAAGAACAAATAAAGTTACATAACATGCTAAGTATTAAATAATTTTGATTAACAAACAATTACAAGGAAATATAAAAAAATATTGTCTAATATAATGTTACTTAAACTGAAAATAAATAAAAGATATTTAACGGTTATTGTTAGATGTCGTCCAAAAAATTGTATACTATTATTAATTATACACAATTAACTCCAGTAATTAAAGTTCAAAGGGTAGTACCAAGAGATAATGTTATAAAAACTTTAGATGAACTTTTTGATTATGATGATATTGATTTTATAATTGGAGAGAGTGGAACAATAAAAGGAGAGCAAGAACAATTAAATTAAAATATAAAAATGTAAATAGGATTTATAAAGAATTTAATAACATTAATATATAATTTTTTGTTATTTCATGTTTTAAAGAAAAAAAAAAGAAAAAGAAAGAAAATAAAAATAACTAAGAATATTCTTTTCATTACATGAATATTAGTGTATCAACTGAATTTACAGAACATGAACAAAATATATTAAAAAAACGATTAATGTTTAATGATAATGTTCTTAATTTTTATTTAGAATATCTTGAAAAGAAATATGGAGATAAATCAGTATGTGTTTTATCAACATTTTTCTTTGAAAATATGAGAAGAGCAAATGATCCAAATGTTGATAAAGAAGGTCAATTTTATCACTGTTCTAGATGGTTTAGTAAAAAAGATTTAGAATTAAAAGACCTTGAATATATTATAATTCCAATTAATGTAGAAAGACATTGGACATTATTAATTTATTGTCTTCAAAGTGATAGAATGTTAAAAGGAGGGAAAAGAAAATTTTGTGAAGAATATGAATTTGATCAACGATTAAATTTATTAAATGAACAAATAAAACTGCTTGCACAAGAAGTTCAAATGAATTTATCATCAGTTGATGAAAATAATATAATAAGTGAACATAAATACAATGAATGTCTTTTATTAATAAATAAAATGAAAGAATTAATTAATCATTTTGAAGTTATTGAATTTGAAGAAGAGAATAAAAGGATTAATGAAGATATTCCATTAAATGAAATAGCTCCATGCGTTTTAAATTTAGATTCATTAAATATAAGTAATACACCAAAATTTTTATCTTATACTATTAATGAATTTATTGCTTGGATGTATCAAAGAATTAATATTTATTGGGATGATCTTGAAGTTAATTGTATTCATGTTAATGTACCACAACAACCATCTAATTGGGAATGTGGTGAATATTTATTATATTTTGTTAGAATATTTCTTCAATACAAACCAAAGACTATTAAAGAATTTCGTTCTTTCTTATTTACTGAAGACCCAACAAAAGAAAGAGATTTAATACAAAATGCAGCAATTGAAATGGGATTTCATTAATTTAAATACAATCAAAAATAGAAAAAAATAAATACTTTTTTTAAATAGTTAAAGGTAAATTCTAATAAAGTTATGAAGAAAATATAAGTGGATTAATAATGAATTTCAATTGGATTTTGTTTCAAAGAAACAAATTATTTCTTTGAAGAAATTTTATAAATTTCTATCGTCTTTTTTTTAAATAAAAGAAAAAAAAACTCAAAAAGGATTAAAGAAACTTGAAATCATAAGTTGAATATGTCATTAGTAGAACAAGTTGAAAGAAAAGTTTATGAAATTAGAAGTTCATATAAATTTGCTGAAAAGTCAATTGATACAGATTTTAAAGAAGTTCATAAAAAGACAAAATTACATTATAAACTTTTAATTCAAACTCTTCTTACACTTCGTCATTATAATGAAAGTCAAAAAAAAATGTTACATAAAAAAGTTGAATTATCAAAGGCTTTAATAGAAATGTCAAAAGAAGATATTCAATTAAATAGTATTGCAACAAAGTATATGACAACATGTGAATGTTTAGAATTAGGACTAACAACATGCTTAACATCAATGGAAGATGATATATTTTTACCATTAAAAGAATATAGTCAACAATATAAAGTTATTGAAGAAAGAATTGTTGAACTAAAAAAAAGACAAATTGATATGGATCATGCTCATAATCGTTATGGAACAAATGTTTTAAAAAATAAACCACAACACATCATTACAAATACTAAAACGAAATATGAACAAGCAAGAGACTTTTATTTCTATTTAAGAAATGAAATTATTGATGATATGAAAAAATTAAATAATAATTATATTAAAATAGTTGAACCTTTCTTTGTTAAATTATTTCAAAATGATATTTTAATTAGAGATATTTATAATGAATCCCTTGATAGTATTGAAAAACTTCTTCCTTCTTTTAAAGAACAAATTGTTGATGTTAAATGGCTTATTACTCAAGATAATGATAGTTTTATTCATCCCCAAAATATTTATACTCAAAGAAAAGAAGATATTACAAATGGTGGTTATAATATGAAAGCAAGTAATATGATTGTTGAAAATGCTCCTATCGACCCTGACTATATTACTGATATTCCAATGATGCCTCCTGAAGAAATTACTCAACCAACAGATCCTCAACAACCATCACTTACACCATTAAGTTTGTATTTTTTTATTATTTTCCTTTATTAATGATTATAATTAATTAGGTGTAATGGAATTATTACCAAATAATAACGATAAATTAATTAAAGAGTCTCAGCCACAACCTCAAAAATATAAAGTTTTATATGACTATGAAACTACTGAAGAAGATGAAATATCTTTAAAAAAAGATGATATTGTTCTTGTATATCGAAAAGATGGAGATTGGTGGGAAGGTGAAGTAAATGGGTTATATGGATTAGTACCATCAAATTTCCTTGTGCTTATGGAATAACAATTAAACATTAATAACAAAGTAATATTCAATTTAAGTTTTTTTTATTTAATTTAGTTTGTGGTCTACGTTGTGGAACATTCAAATTTTTTAGTATTTCTATTTGTGAACGTTGTGTTTGATTTGAACAGTTAACTGTTTGTGATAGAGGTTGTGAAGTAGTAAATGTTTGTGATAGAGGTTGTGAAGTAGTAAATGTTTGTGGTATTTGTCTTGTACTGTATGTCAATGGAATGTAATAAGGATTAGAAGTCATCATTGGTGTTGAATAAATATTATGTCCTGTTGAACATAACATTGGAGATGTAAATACTTGACTTGAAGTACAAGATGATGTTATTAAATTTTGTTGAAACTCATTTATATCTTTTTTTTGAGAATTAAGTAATAATGGTTCTTTCTTTTGTTTCAGTTTTTTATTTGTTTCTTGTTGTTTTGTAAATTGTTCAAGAATACAAGCATCACACACTTTTCTTGGTGCACCACCTGCAACTAAAGCAATCTTTGTTGTTGCACATGTATTACAAACTTTTTTGTTACATTTAGCACAGACAATAAATCCAGGAGATGAATATGAAGCAAGTCTATTCAAAGATTTCCTGCAACAAGGACATTCATCTTCTGCTGCCTTCTTTTCTGCTAATTTCTTTACTTGAACTGGGATTAACTCAGTAATTTTATCATGGAATAATTGTCCATCTTTCTCGTTAAGAAAAACTAATTTAATGTTTCCATCTTCTTTTGTATATAATTCAAATTCTGTTCTTTCACCAGTCTGACGTTTAATACGTCCTATAATCATTACATATTTAACGTCAATCCTTTTATTAACTGTTTCAGCAAATATTAACATATCAGTAACAAAGATTAATGTTAGTTTCGTTAATTTCTCTTCCCAAGTAAGAACAACAGTAGTTTCCATTACAAATTCTCTTCCAGGACAAACAAATTTTGGCTGAAGACTCTTTGGAAGACGACTTTGTATTTCAAGTAATTTTCTTCTTCTTTCTTCATCAGCAATAGATTCATTAATTGAAATTCCAAGTACCTTAATTTGTTCTAATGCTGTAGCTAATGCAGATTTTCCTAATGTCCCATCAGGTGTATTTTTTAATAAATCTTGAAGAAGTAAACGATATCGAGGGACTCTTTGAACTGGCATAATAAGAAAAGAATTTAAATCTAATTTCATTGTATCAGGACCTTGAATTGATTGTCTTAATGTTTCAAGATACTTTGCATATTTCTCTTTCTTATATAGTCTATCAGCAATATTTAATGCATAAGCATTATTAGCAACATACAAATTATATCCTTTTAAATATGACTGCATTTGAATAAAAATATTTCCTATTTCTGACTCAAAGCAATTGGATTTTTTTGATTCATCAAATAATCTTATTAATTCTTGTGAAATTGTAATAATAGTATCTAAATATTTAAACATTTCATTAGTCTTTTCTAATGGTATAATAGGAGGCACATGACTAATCATATCCTCAAAATAAACTGTTTGACAAATTTTTAAAAAATTTAAATATGAGACTTCAGTATTATAAATTTCATCTAATATTCTTTGACGCTTACTCAATTCCATAGTTATGTATTATGTGAAATTACTTTTTTAAGTTCTTTTAGATTCACCTAAAGAATATTAAAATAATTTTGTAATTCTTTGAGCTTTTTTTCTCAATTTGAAGAAGAATAACTTATTTTTTTATTTTATGTTTACTCAACTAGAAGGGGGGTATATTGCTGTTATCCAAAAATATCCATATGTTGATGGAGATGATCGCTTATGGTTAAAATTAGGAAAGGAATATACTATTAGTAAAGAAAAGTCATCAAACGTTATTGTAAATATAAAATCAAAATGGGAACTTATTGCCTTTAGCCAAAATGCTATTATTTCGTTTGTATTTTTTTTAATTATTCTTTTTTTTTATGTATTATAATAAAATTCAATGAATCTAACAAATTAAGTGGTAATGGATTAATCATAGTTAATGGAAAAGAATATAATGGAACAGCTGAATTAAATGATAATGACATATTCAAGTTAGAAGATATTTGTTTTCAATTCTCAATGAAAATTCATTCATTAACTATTCCACAGATTGTTTGTTAATGTTTTAATGTTATTGTTAAAATGAAAGTGTTTTATATATACAAGATATTTTACCTTTAATTTAGCAATATCCTGATTTATTATTATTTGAACTACAAAGAAAATACCCTTCTGAAACTTGGCTTGAACAAATTAACTCAAATGACTTATTAAATTCAATAAATAATAATATACCTAAGTTAGTTTGTTATTTATCTATCATCAGTTTCTTAAAAACATGTTATTCATAATTTTAAATAGTCAATTCAGTCAACTCAAATTATTCAACACCTTTTAAATGATATTTTCATCACTCAGATTGATTACAACCAACTTAAACAATTAAAAGAATATTATGAAGTTCAAAAAATAAAAAAAATTGATTCTTTTACTTTAACTGGTCCTATCCAATCTGACGCTAACCATCAACAATCTGAAAAACTCCTTTCAGTTGCAGAAACGGATCAATTTCAATCAAATCCTCCTTCATCTGATTCATCAAAATCAAAAGAAAGTACAAAACCTTTCTTACAAAAAAAATTAAAACATTCTAAAAATTCCAAACATCATCATAAAGATAAGAAAATCCAATTTAATCCCATTTTTAAATCTTCTCCAAAACACTTCTCTCAGTTACTTTCTTCTTCTACATCGAGTTCTATTTCAAAACCAATAGAAATCCAATTAGATCCTAATGAAAAAAGTCCTTCTGAATTACCTAAACCTCGGAAGTTAGTTCGTAGTTTTGAATTATCAAAAAAAGTTATTGAACAAAATGAAATACCTCAAATACAAAAAACTCCATTTGAAGAAGATGATATTGATCTTTCTGCTGTATTACAATTACTTGATTCTGGATCTCAAAAACAACAAGAGAAATAATTGTTTTATTACTTCCCAACTAAATCCTTTTATATTGTTCTCTTTAACATAATAAACTTCTATACTTCTTTTTAATGCAATATCTTTAATTTATTTTTATTTAAACAATATTTTTATTACATTATAACTCAAACTTTATGCCTTTTTATCATCTCCAATTGTTATTGATTTTTAGTATAATCTATTGTATCATTGTTGACTCATACTATCTTCTTTAAGTACAAGTCATATGTAATATTTCCTGTTATTTTGAGTTTATTTATGAAAAATATATTGTTATAAAAATATCTTCGTATTTACAATAAATATTTATGATAATATCATACTTACTTAAATACTTTTGAAACTCTTTTATAAAAATAATTTAGTTATTTGTGGTTTTATACTGTAAAATGTAAAAAGTCTATAATAAAGAAAATTATTATCATCTTTGTATTAACAAAAGACAAGAACACATTCATATTCTAAAGTATAAATCAAGCAGAAAACAATAATATGTGTATAATGAATATTTAACTATAAATAATACATGAAGATAAAAATAATTCTGTAGAATAAATCCATATAATCAAATTAATGTTCAAACATATTAATGAATATAATGAATTTAAACTATTTTAATTTAATTCAATTAATAAATAAGAAGCAAAAAAAAAGAAACAAAGATGAATAAAATGAATAAGAAACAAAAGAACTTGTTTAACGCTAACTAAATGATATTCAGAATATGAGTTTTAAAGAAGAACATAATGACAATAGTGTTATAGATGAATTAAAACATGCCATTAAGAAAATGAAAAAAATTGAACAGATTGAACAAACATATGGAATTTTTAATTCTATAAATGACATCCCATATAAAGAGTCTCCTGCTTTACATATTGAGTTTATTAGCTCTAGTGATTCAGAGAGTCAAGACTATAAAAAAATATCATCAAAAGACTTAACTACAAAATAATATTCATCAAATAGTATATAACATAACATATTTATAACAAAAAGTTAATTAATATTATTCATTTTATTTTATAATTTAAAATAAACTAAACACAGACGTTAATAATTGAATTTTCAAAATTACTTAGCAATTCCTCCTTTTTTCATTGGCATAAACTTTTTCTTTTCTTCAAGTTCTCTTTGCATCCACCACATTAATCCTTGTCCAGCAGCTGCTGCTGCCTTTTGTTGATTTAAATATTCTTCAGCTTCTTCCATTTTCTTTTTCATTTCTTCAGCAGCAGTTTCAGCTTCAACACGAGCTTTTTCTGATTTTTTCTTAGCAGCTTCACAAGTAATTTTAGCTTTTCTCAATGGTAATGGATCAGACTCAATATGTTGAGCAAGTTCAGCTTGTGCTCTATTCTTTTTAACAACACCAGTCTCTTTTTCAATTTGTGCTTTTAATTGTTCTGTTTTCTTATTAAATTCATCTTCTTCTTTTTTCAATGCATTAAGAGCAGTTTCAAGCTCTTTATCTCTTTTAGTAGCTTCATCTGCTTTTTTCACTGCTTCATTAAGTAAAACAGAAACTTGGTCAACCATTTCTTGTGCTTTTTGCATTTCTGCTGATTGAGCACCTTGAGGAGCATTAATTAACTTCTTTAATGGCATTTTGTAGTGCCATGCTAAGAACACACAAAGAGCAAACAATTTTTTAAATTCAAATTGTTGGTTTCTTAATGATTCTCTGAATTGTTGAATTGTTTGGTGTTCATTATAATGTTCAAGAATTCTGTGAATATTTAATTCATCAAGAGAGCATCCATCTGCATGATTTTCTGGATCAAATTCACCAAACTTATTACAATAATCCCAAACGTTTTCAGCTTCAGCTTCTCCATTTTCTAACCAATAAGCGTTCAAAAACCAAATAGCTTGTTCTTTATATTTTTTATTACAAAGGTCTTGTAGTTTAGTTTTTTCAATATCGTTTAAAGACATACTTTTCTTTTAAATTATTTTCTTTTTAGATCTCTTTAAATAATTGAAAAGTCTTTAGAGGTCAATAAAGGTAATTTTATTAGTTCTTTTAAGTTCTAGAGGTAATTGAAAATACTAAAAAACTTGATTATATAAAATAATATTTTTATTATTAAAAAATAAATTAACCAAAAATGTTAAGAAAAAAAAATCAATGAGAACGTCCAAAAGCTTGTGTTTTTCCATCACTAAATTCTTCTCCAAAGAAACCTGTATTAAATAGATAGGTAACAGAGTTATCTAAAGATTGTTGTGTTTCTGAAAGGTCAAGAGATTGCTCTTTAACCCATTTGTATTCAATATCTAATGACCCACTCATTTGCATAGATGGAAGTAATGATAATACTTCTTTATTTCCACTTTGTGCTAATGAAATAAGTTGTTCTTTAATTTCATTCATTGGTTTGTGTTCAATAGTTTTATTCATTCGTTTAGCAACAAGATCACAAACATAACTAATATCAGCTGGATGTAATGGTATTAAATTAGCTGCAATAGGAAGATTATCAACAGCTTCAATAAATGCATTAGCAACTAAATCAACTGGAGTAAGAATCATTTTTTGTTCATTTGGAGAAAGTCCATTATTTACAAGTAAACGTACTAACTTCCAAATAAAGTCATCAGTATTAGAACAACCAGATACAGAATTACCAGAAATAAAAGCTGGTCTTAAAACACCAATCTTATATCCAAAGCATCTTAACTTATTTAAATAAAGTTCATTCATCCATTTGGTTTGAATATATCCATTTGCTTTAAATGGTAAAACAGTACCATCTGGTATTATTTCTTTACCTCCAACACATGCAGCTACTCCAATGGATGATACATAAATAAATGGAACTTTAGCTTTTGTAGCGAATTCTATGACATTTTGAGTTCCAATATAATTAGAACCTCTCATATCAACATAACTTCTATTCCAATTAACAAATGCAGCGTTGTGAATAATTAGTCCAATTTTAGAAACAATAGAATTAAAAACATCATCTTTTAATCCACATTTTACTAATGAAACATCTCCACAAATAATTTCGATTTTATTAAGGTCAAGTGTTATTTGAGAATTAGTTGCTGATTGTGTAATTCGTTTCCATCCATCACTAATTGTTAATGATCTAACTAAACAAATAACATGATATCCTTTCTTTTGAAGTGCTTGAATTAAATGAACTCCAAGAAATCCATTAGAACCAGTTAAGAAAGCAACTTTCTTTTGGTTTGATTCAATTTGAATTGGTTCCATTTTAAGGTTTTGAATATCTTCAATATCTTTCTTAAATTGTGGATGAATAAGGTCAAGTTTTGGATTTAATACATATTCCTCTAAAAGGCCTATTGTTGGACATTTAGTTAATAAATCAAATGGTGCATCTGAAACAAATTTTCTAATTAATCCTACAGTCTGACTACCAACTAATGAATCTCCTCCAATATCAAAGAAATTCATATCTTTTGAAATAGCTTTTTGTGGAATTTCAAACCATTCTGACCATAAAGAAGCAATAGCATTACCAGCTTCAGTTGATGGAGGACATGGATTATTTTCACATTTATTTTGCCAATACATTTTAATTTTTTCTGCAGCCATCTTTCTAAGTTCAGGATTATATACTTTACCAAAACTGTTTAATGGCATCTTTTCTATTACAAAGATATGTGTTGGTACTGCAAATGATACTAATCTTTGTCTACAAAATTCTTTTAATTCACTTTCTTTTGTTTCTTTCTTTAATGTAACAAATGCAACAATAAGTTCTCCTTGTGCTCTATCTGGAACAGATACACATCCACATAAAACAACATTAGGATGTGTTTGAAGAGTATCAACAATTTCTGATGGGAATACATTATGACCACCTCGAATAATCATGTCTTTAACTCTTCCAGTGATAATTAGTCTTCCATATTTATCTAAATTACCTTCATCACCAGTCTTAAACCATCCATCTTCAGTATAAGATTCTTTATTTGCTTTTTCATTATTTAAATAACCAGACATCATAATTTTAGTATGGACTTCAATCTCTCCTGGAACTCCAACTGGTGTAATTTTACGAGTTACATGGTCAACAATTCTTAATTCATAATGTGGTTGAAGTTGTCCAACTGTAGTAGTCATTGTATACATTACACCACATGTTTCAGTCATACCATAACCAGATTTACAATCAAGAAGACCCATTTTATTTTGTGCTTCATTCATTAAAGCATCACTAACAACTGCACCTCCCATAATAACATGTTCTACAGTTTTTACTTTTTCTGTACTAAAACTAGGATGATGAATAAGTGCTAAAATACCAGATGGAGCACAATTAACGTTAGTAATTTTTTCTTCTTGAATAAATTTAAGAATACTTTCTGGTTCAAATTTATCACAAACAACAACTGTTGCTCCAGCGGCAAAAATAGCATCAATTTGGAAGTGTGCTGCTGTAGTAAACAATGGTGTAAAACAAAGAGCTCTTCTTCTTTCTACTGGAGTATTTGTAGTATGATCAATAGTGATGAATGGATTAATCATTGCAAAATGGGTATAAGTACAAATTTTAGGTTCTCCTGTTGATCCAGAAGTACATCCATAAAATGAAATATCATTTGGTTTTAAAATTTCAGACACCTCTTTTATGTAGTTTCTTTCACAAGGAGTAGAAAGAAATTTTTTTAAAGAATAAATTTTATTTGAAGGATCTTCTTCTAAATTAGAATCAATAAAACAAACATTATAACCATTTGGAATGTTTTGTTTCATTGCAGTCAATGAGATAATTACTGATGGATTTACTCTTGGTAAAAGTCTTTCAAGTTGTGGTTTTGTATATAATGGGTTTAATGGCATCATTATATAACCTCCACATAATGCAGCTAATTGTGAATAAATGTATTCACAACAATTTGGAAGATAAATAGCAACAACTGTATGTAATTCCATATGAATTTCATTTTTAAATCCTTGAATTACACAATTTAATGTATTAAGTAACTGTGAGTATGTATGTCTAATATATGCTCCTGTTCTACTAGACCTAAATACCAAACATTCTTTATTAGGATTCTTTTCAACTATTTCTAAAAAGTGTTTTGGGTATGTAGTTTCTTTTAAAGGAATATCAATATTTCCAATAAGATGTGATTCAGTCAAACTCATATAACTCAAAATATTTTTAAAGTTCTTCTTCTTCTTTTTTTTTTGATAAATTTGACTTCCATTTTGTATAAAATAATAAAAAAAAAACTATAATAATATAATTTTACTTATTCAAAAGAAAAGAAAAAAGAAACTGCAAACAAAAACGAAATTTCCACAATTAATTTTGTTGTAACTTTTCATTTTCAAACCTCTTTTTAAATGTTTTAGAAACTAATTTTTCAGTCTTTGTTAATTTTCTCTTTTCTTTTGAATCAATTCTTGCTTGAATTTCACTAATTGTTAATTCAGGTTTTTGAGAACGATGACAATACACACACTTTAACCGTTCACAATTAGCTAATTTATTTCCTTCTAAAATCTTTGCACAACAACAACATCTAAAGCATTTTGTATGATAAAGTTCATTACCTCTTTGAGAACAAGGATCTTCTCCAGTGATAAGAAGATTACAAAATCGACATACCATTGAAATTGATTCTCCAGAATCTAAATTTTCCATTACAAATCCACAATCAACAAATCCATATGACTCTTTAGGTGGAAGACGATTAAATGGACATAAAGCTTCGATTTGATATTCATCACTCTTTTGTTCTGCTCTTGTATTGAAAAACATAAAACACATTTGAGAATCTTCAAAACTTTCAAAAAATAGTTTATCATCTTCACTTAGTTTAGATACAAAAGCATCTCTATCAAATGAATATTTAATTCTACCACCTGGATTAGCTTTAAAACATTGAAAATAATTATGAAATATTTTAAAGAAGAATAACTGAAACATATTATAAATAGTATCATTCTTTAATTCAATATTTTCATCTGGATCTGGATCATTCTGAATTAATGATAATTGTGAACGAAGAAGAATAGAACTGGGAGAAGTAAATACCATTGGAAAGACAGGTCCTTCAATCTGTTGTCCTTTTTCTAAGTCAATAACAATAGTATCTTCCATTCCCCCATCACATTCTTTCTTTACATGTTCCCATAAAGATGTTTTAATTCCAATTAAATAAGGCATTGGTGCAGTTGGGTATGAAGCTAATTGAACAGGTAAAATAGGAATTAATACATGATGCCAAACAAAAGGATAAATCAATGATGTTAAAGTAAGGATTGTATCAGATAATGAACCAATTGAATTTGATAAAAATACAAATTTTCTTTCCATCATAATATCACCAATTATATCAACTAAAAATGAAGCACCAAATAATTTTAAAATATTTAAAACATTTGATGAATGGTGTTTACTAAAATCTTCTTCTGAAGATATTTCATAAGGAATATGATGAAATGATATGTTTGTTAATACACCATTAATTGATGGTACATTTTGTTTTGCAATATCTTCAAAGAATTTAGATAATAAATTTATTGATATTTTACGTATTGCAACAGCTTTGTCTAATATTTTTTTAAATAAAGATTCAAATGGTCTATTTATTTTTATTTATTCTAATTTCGTTAAAATAACTGACAAACCTCTCTGCAATAATACAAAAACATTCAGGAAATTTAAAATTAGAAAATCGTCTACAATAAACATATCTTCGATTAGCACTAATATCTGTTAGGATAAATGCAAATGACTCTTGTTTTTCATAGTCAATATGATAATTTAATCCATCTTTTTTATTTATCATTGAATCTCCTTCTGGAAAACAAAATGGAAAAACCATATGTTGTAAAACAGTGTCTTTGTATGGATGTTGTGATATACATTCGTATGACATTCCTTCTTCAATTTGAGTACATTTAAAATGAATAATATTTTCAATTAATTTCTCTTGTTTTTCCATTTTTGGTTTTTAATATCAATGGATTTATTAGTTTCTTCTAATTTTTTAGTTGTATTTTCTATTTTTCTTATTTTTGTTTTTTGGAATTATTTATAGAATATTATTCTCATTAAGAGTTTGTCATCATTGACATTATTGAAAATATGATGACTAGATTGAAGATATTCATATGTTATAAATATAATGAATATCTAGGTAGTATTAAATTAAATAGATGAATTTTACAAGGTGATTCATTATCAAATCTACTCTTCATCATACAGATGAATGTAATTTCTCAAATCATCGAAGAGAAATTCCCAAAATCAAATCACACATTATATATGGATGATTTGAGAATAATGACAGAAAGTAGTGAAGAAATGGGAATAATCCACAATGAAATTAATGAAATAATAAGTTACGTATTGAAATGAATGAGAAAAAGTCAGGAATGGTATTAAAAAACATTAAAGAAATACCAAATGGAATGCAAAACATCAATGTAATTGAAGGTGATGACTTGTATAAATACTTAGGAATATGGCAGTCCGACGAAATTGATGACACCTTCAATTGTAAAACCATCAAAGAAAAAATGAATCAAAAGATGGAAGAAATAAACAGTGATGAAAGTAGTAATAGAAGATATATTACTAGAATAAACACGGAAGTAATCCATATCTTCAGATATTCAGCATCAGTTGTAAATTGGAAAATCACTGACCTAGATAAAATTGAAAAGGAGATAAGAAAATATTTAAGAAAGGCAAAATACAATGGTGAAACTCCAAAGATCGGTTGTATGTTATTATAGAAGAAATGAAGGATTAATAAATATAAGTGACGAATATGTTATTGAATTAGTAAGAACAGTAATGTACTATTGTACCAGAGAAAGTGAAATATGAAATAACATATAGATAGATGGTACAATAAGAAATGAATATGGAATAGAATTAAAAACATCAATTCATAAAATAAATGAAACAAAAATAGAAGAAATAATAAATGAAGGGATAGAAAAGAAAAAAGAAAAAGAAGTAGTAGTAGAAATAAAAAAATTATTAACCGACCAACACATCAAAAAATGGAAATGTCATCAAATAAGTGGACATTTTAGAAGATGGTTCGAGTCAAAAGGAGTAGATAAAACTAATACAATGAAAGCATGGAAGTCAATCAATATTAAAAAGAATGCATTTCTCCAATTAACTAAAATGCAAGATGGTGCAATATTTTGTGGGTATAGAAAAACAAAAATAATGAAAAATGAAAGATTAAAATACTCCACACTTTGTAAAGACAAGATAGCAACAGTAAAACACATTCTACTATCTTGTATTTATCATAATAAATCACAAATAGAGAAACATGACCATATAGGCATAATCATATTGATTAATAAGAAAATATACATTCAATAAACAATATAAAAATAAAATATGAAACAATGTTCAAATATAAAGACATTACTATGATATGGAACAAACAAATAATGCCTAAAAGTGATGGACAATACCACAAAATAACAGACAAATACGTATTAGATAAAAAGAATAAAACTGGTCTATTATTTGATATGAATATTGTGGCTGATCACAATATTAATGGAGCCTATTGGAAGAAAAGAAATAAGTATAAGGAATTAAAGAATATTCTAATGAAAATAGAAAAATTAAAAGATGTCAGAATAATTCCAGTAGTAATATCAATAAATGGATTAGTAAATAAAGAAAGTATCAGACTAATCAAAGAATTAAAAATTGAGATTAACATCGAGAAAGAAGTAAAAACCATTATAATAAAAAACATGATGGATGTCATGGAATACTGCTTCAATCACAAACATACTCCGTAGAGCTGCTTGAAGATGAAGAAGAGATGTGATTAGTCTCCCATGATTCAGGAACAATAGAAGCTATTTCTATTAATACTTAATTATTTGCTTAATTATTTTGTTTAATTATTATTTAAAACAACTAACAACTAATAACATTCAATGAATAGTAAATAAATTAAATTAGTTATCATTTGAAATACAAGTGATGGAAAATACATTTTTTAAATTCAAAATGAAGAAAAGTGTTTTGAAAGAAAATAATAACACAAAACTAAAGAAACAAAATGAATGTAATGAGAAAGTGATAAATGAAATATGTTTATTATTAATATATTTGTGTTACAAGACATATGAAGAATGAAAAGAATATGAATAAATAATTGATATTGTTTTGAATTTCAACTAGTTTTCATAAAATAATAAATCAATGAATAGAATAATACAGAATAATTCCACAATATCAAACATTTGAAGACATGGTTGTATCGATTTGATTAAATAATATTGTTGTATTCATAAAAAAGTTCATGAAGAAAACAAAAGTAGATAAGTGATAACAAAAATTGTTGGAATTTTTATTGGAATAACTGTAAAATATTCATTTCTATTATGTTTTGTTGATTCAAAAGATTCATCTTGTTATGATAATACACAAAGATAAAATGAAATTGTAAGGATGATGACAATGAAAAATGTTAATAACACCAATTAATGTAGAAGAAGTTGAAAAAGAGACACTCTTTATCATAGTATTACTGAAGAAAAAGATAAAAAAGATAGAAACATTAAACGAGAAAAGAAGAACGAAATAAATAAAAGTAAAGAAATTGCAAAGAAATACAAGAATGAAATACATAGAAGAAATTAGTTATTGTGATTTGGAAATTGAAAGAACTGAAATTAAATAAATTATTCTTTCTAAAAAATCAACAAGAAGAAGAACACGAAAGAAATAAAACAATGAAATAAATAGAAAACAAAATTCCCAAAATATTTGTGTTTGTAAAAGAAGATATTGAATTTATTGATTAAGAAACTAGAAAATAATTTGTCAGTATTATTTATCATAAAGAAGAAATAATTAAAAAGATAATAATTATGTATAATGATTGAACATCATTAGAAAGACGACATGATTCTATTTCTACTGTATGTTTGATGAAGTAATTTAAAAGCATTAAATAAACTAATATAAAATATGATAGTTTATATTTTAAATAAACAATAATTTAAATAAAATGAATAATAAATGAACTAATTAATTAATATATGAAATATGAAAGTTCAATAACATTTTATTCAATGAAATATTAATTATTTATCATTCTTTTTATTTCATTTTGTTTAAATTACATTATTCTCATTATTATTCATTTCATTACTTTATTAATATTGATTATTAATTAATTTGAAAATACAACAAAGAATCATTCTTTCATATTTCTTTGTTTTCTTTACCTGTTAGATCGAAGGTGACATATCTGAAACACCACACACAAACACTCATACAATTCAAACTTCAACCCTCCCAGTTATTATCGGATTATGACGGTGTATTTGAATTAGAAATGTATTAGGTAAAGTTGCAAAGGGTGGAGCAAGAGAATATAGTAGAATATTACATTGTTGTAATATAAGGAACTACTGAAGTGTGGGTTAGACTAAAAGAAGATTAGTCAAAGTAAGACTAGTAGTAATGAAATGATTCCTTCTCCCATTCATAAAATAAGAAAAATGCAAATCCTTAAAATTAAGGTAGAAAATAAACAAAGGCTTAAAAAGAAGAAAAATATTTATCGATAAAAAAATGAATTAACATATTG
This sequence comes from Entamoeba histolytica HM-1:IMSS, assembly GCF_000208925.1. Lineage (NCBI taxonomy): Eukaryota > Evosea > Mastigamoebida > Endamoebidae > Entamoeba > Entamoeba histolytica. The sequence continues at coordinate 33,858 of NW_001914897.1, read as the reverse complement.
TTGATAAATTCCATTTTTATTACCTTTTTTCATTACCATTAATTATTGTTGAGATTGGTCATATGCCAATTTACACTCTTTTAACTCTTTTTCTCCAAAAACAATCCCATCTGCTGTCATAGAAACATTTCTCCACTCATCTTTTAATGTTGCTTGTCTTAATTGGATTACTACTTCATCAATAAGTCCATTAAAAAGATCACCATGTATTAATAATAGAGCAGAACTTACCTTTACTAACCAGACAAATCCTTCTAATAAAAACATATCCCATATTTTTAATGTTACACATTTATCAAAATTAATACTAAATAATGCTGTTAGCCATTGACCAACAACAAGAAGTAATGGTGTATCTTTTTCTTGGAAGTATTTAGTTAATGAAGGAACACGATGTTTAATAACCCATTCAATACAAAATACTGCAAATTTTAATAAAGGTAATCCATCACAAAATAATCCATATAAATTTAAGTCTTTCATAAAATAAGTAAAAATCCATAATGTATCTTCGGGATTTTGGGTAACCAATAAAATTTGTCCTGCCAAAAATGACATTCCTTGACAATATCCTGTTTTTGGTAATAAAATAGCAAAAGATCGTAAGATATCTCTTAAGTCAAGTCGTTTATCTTCAGTCATTTGTGGATCATTTGGAAATGTTCTATTTACATCTAAATCAATTTTTTGACCAATTTTTTTAAATTCTTCATCATTTATCATTCTTACTTCAGCTTGTGCACATAAACTTTGAAATAAGTCTGGATTTTTTATAGTATATTGTTCAGGATTAGCCATTGTTAGCCAGTATCTTAGTCTAGTTTTATTATCAATTGACTTTACAAAACGACGAATAAATGCTGGAGCTTTCATTTCAATTTCCTCCCAATCATCAAATACTTGTTGTGCAGTGTATTTAGAATAGTCTGGTTGTTGTTCAAATGAAGATGGTGTATCTTCAGGTTTAGATGGTGTATCTCCCATAAATTAAAATGATATTCCCAGATGGGAAATTTCCTTGTTTTTATAATTGCAAGTTCTAAATTTTATTCCATAAGAATTTCTCATGATAAAACTCTTTTTTGTACGGTTGCAAAAATACTTTAGTTGCTAACATATTAAAATGTGATTCAAAACAATATCTTAACAAATCCCTAAAATAAGTTTTGAGATAGGTTAAAAAATACTCAAAAACTAAAACAATAAATTAATTAAAATCTTGGGGAAACTTATTGGAAAAGAGAGGACATAAACATAACTCAAAGAAGTAAAGGAAAGAGAAGTGCTAAAGGTGAAAAGAAAAGTCAACTAAAGATTTTTCAACTAGAACTTCAAACAACTTGAACTTGAAATTTTCAAAATATGAGGGAAGTAATAACAATACACATTGGTCAAGCTGGATGTCAACTTGGAAATAAATGTTGGGAGCTGTTTTGCCTTGAACATGGAATTCAACCAGATGGAACAGCTATTGCCAATACTAATGAAAAAAGGTCAGTTATAACTAATGATGGTGACACTGCTTATAATGCCTTTTTCCAAGAACTCCAAAATGGAAGACATGTTCCACGTTCAGTTTTTGTCGATACTGAACCTACTGTAATTGATGAAATTAAAACTGGAGAATATTCTGGACTTTATCATCCTGAACAATTAATTTGTGGTAAAGAAGATGCATCCTCTAATTTTGCTAAAGGAAAAACAGGATATGAACCATTACTAAATCAAACAATGGATGCTATTAGAAAAGCTACAGAAAATTGTACAGGATTACAAGGATTTTTCATTTATAATTCTGTTGGTGGAGGAACTGGAAGTGGTTTTACTGCAGCATTATGTGAGAAATTAGCAGACAAATATACAAAAAAGACTAAATTGAACACTGTTATTTGGCCATCACCAAAACTTTCTAGTGGAGTTGTTGAGCCATATAATGCTGTGTTAAATACTCATGCTATGATGAAATTTGTAAATTGTACTTTTATGGTTGATAATGAATCAATTTATAAAATATGTCAAAAACAATTAGGAGTTCATAGTCCATCATATTTCCATTTAAATCAATTAATTGCACAAGCCATGAGTTCTATTACTGCATCATTAAGATTTGAAGGTACATTAAATGTTGACTTAAATGAATTTCCAACTAATCTTGTTCCATTCCCAAGAGACCATTTTGCTATGATGTCATATGCACCAATTGTTACACCAGAAAAAGCTATTAGACAAACATTATCAGTTCAAGAACTTACATCATCATTATTTGATCCAAATAGTTTAATGATTCAATGTGATGATATTAATAAAGGTAAATTTATGAGTTGTTGTATGATGTATCGAGGAGATGTTTCATCACGTGAAGTTAATCTTGCTGTTAGTGGAATTAAGAAACAAAATACAGTTCCATTTGTTGGATGGTGTCCATGTTCATTTAAATGTGGTATTAATAGTCAACCAGCTACTGCTGTTCCTGGTAGTTCATATGCTTCTACTGCTAGAAGTGCATGTATGATTGCTAACCATACAGCTATGTGCCAAGTATTCCAAAAAGTAAATCAAAACTTTGACTTAATGTTTGGTAATAGAGCATTTGTTCATCATTATGTTGGAGAAGGAATGGAAGAAAATGAATTTACTGATGCACGACAAGACTTATATGAACTAGAAGTAGAATATGCCAATCTTGCTTTTGACAATACAGCTGAAGGAGAGTCAATGACAGCACAATAAGAATTATTTTTTGTTAGTAATTCCTTAGTTTAAATTTTTTATTTAAAACAGAGAAAAAAGACGTTCAAACTTTCTTTAAGTAAGATGAATTAATTTAAAAAAAAAGATATATATCTCGCCAAAGATAATAAATAATTTTTGTAACTTATTTTTGTTAAAAGACACAATGAATAATTATTAAAGCTAACAGAAACAAAGCACTATTCAGTAGAAAAAAATAAAAGAAGGAACCGAAAGTTGATTTTTTGTTTGTTAATTCATTTTTATTTTTTTTTGTATTTATATTAGGTAACTTAAAACTGTGCAAAAACAGTGCTATGGAAAAGTTAGCTAGTCGGTTAAGAACATCAACCTTTTATGGTTATTATATGAAATATAGACTTCTTTGTCATAATAAATTAATAAGGTTCTTTATTGGTGAGTTAATTGGTAGTTATTATTTATTCTATCTTACAAATTGTACTGCTTACCTTAATTATCCAACATATATTTGTTCTCTTTTAGTTATTTTTGGATTAGGACCAATTATTGAAATTCTCTCACCAGTGTGTAATGGGCAATTTAATACTGGTATCTCTATTGTTTTCTTTCTTAGAAGAGGACAAACTTTTTGGCAAACACTAGTTAGTATTGTTGCTCAATTTTTAGGTGGTTTATTCTCTGTTTTAACTCTAAACCTCTTCTTTACTGATAGTCTTATTGCTTTTTCTTCTAAGACATATAGTTTTATCCAAGTTCTTTCTGAATGTTTTGGCAGTTTCATATTAATATTTGTATTAATGTTAATTACTTATAGAAAACAAAGTGCTGCTCTTCTTATTCCTGGAGTGATTGCTGCTGGATGTATTGCATTACCAAGTGGAATGATTGTCAATCCATTTATTGTTGTTTGTCGATTAATTTCCAATTCAAACAATAACATTTCATGGCAAAGTTGTTTAGTATTATTATTCTCTGAATTTATAGGATTTGCACTTGGTTTTTTAACTGGAGAATTTATTCTTGTTGAAGGAGAGCGTGAAGTTCCTGAGAATTATTATAAATTAGAAAATGTAGAAATAAAATCAGAAACTTCAAACCAACTTGAAAGTGTTTTCGTTGATTCTCAACAACCAATCAATGAAGAAATTCCAATGAATTAAAATTGAACGTTTAATTTTTAGATTATATTTTATCTTCTTCATTTTACTTGTATACTTTTTTTCTTTTAAATCAGATAAGTATAAAAAAAATATCTTTATATTACATTTTCAATGTTTAAATACTTTATAAAGTTATTATATTAAAAAATATAAAAAATCAATTGAAATAAAAGGAACTGCACAGTTAAAGGAGTATTTTTACGTAATGAGAAGATACCCATCCTCTACTTCCATCAATTGTTTCAGCACCAAGCCATCCTTCTGGATCAGAATCATCAAAAATAATAATTTTTTGACCTCTTTTAATAGATAATTCAGTTTCAGTTGAAGAATCATAATCATGAAGAGCAACAGCATATTTTTCAGGTGGTACACAAGCTCTTATTTCATTGTCATAAATTTCTTCTGGTGCAATGTCATCATCTTCATCATATTCTTCATCAGAATATTCACCTTCTTCTTCTTGATCATACTGCTCATCCTGTTGGTCATATTGCTCATCCTGTTGATCGTATTGTTCTTCTTCTTGTTGTTTTTCAGAATCTTCTTGTTGTTCAGGTTCTTGTTGAATAATAGGTTTTGAGTAATTAGTAACATGTGGTGGTGCAGCAGCGATACTAATTTTAGATGGAGGAGGTGGTGGTGCAGCAGCAACGACAACACCAGTAGTAGGATTTGAAGTAGTAGTTACAGTGATAGGGGTTGGAGGAGGTGGTGCAGCATTAACAGGAGTAACAGGTGTAGAAGAGGTAGTTGTAGTTTTTTTTTTCTCTTCTTTCTTTTTATCATGATGATGGTGATGGCGTTTTCCAGTGTCATGTTTTTTACGTTCCAAAGGGGGAAGACCTTTTGATTTTCTTACTTGATTAATTAATTTTCTAAATGAATCTTTCCAATATTCACCATCTTCTTCTCCTTCTACAATCAATTTCCAAGTTCTTTTTTCAGTTACTAATTGAAATCCATATCTCATTGACCCATCTTTATCTTTATTTCTTGTAGTAATCATATCAGTAACTTGAGACATATCTATATGTCCTTTTAATGAACTGCAAGAGTCATTAGTATAATAGTCTAATCTGAATGGATTACGTGGAGTAGTTTGGAACCATCTTTTCTTCCAGCTTTTATGTGAACCACCTTGTTTTGTTACCCAACCACGAATGGCTGGAATGGAGTCTTCATCAATATCGAAGCTCATAATTATATATATCAAATTTTAAAGTTCTAGTTCTGTATATTTTTATAGAAAATAAATGGAATGTTATTTTTAATATTTATATTATTCTTTTTAAATTCATTTTCTCTTTTATTATATATCGATTTTTATTACTACTTCAATATATTATTCTTTTTTGATTTATTAATAACTACTACTAAGCAGTTATTTATTGGTTCATTTATTAGTTATGTTATTGTTTTATCTTTTTTATAAGTAAGTCTATGAAGAAGATTCTTTTAAGTTAGAAAAAGAAATGACTGTTTTTTTTTTATCTATTTATATTTTTATCATTATCTTTTGTCTGATGATATTGTCCCAATATCAACTCCGAAAAAAAAAAAATAGAAAAAAATATTTGAATAATCAATAATTAGTATTTTGTTATAGAAATTCAAAAAATAAAACAAAAGAGTTAAAAAAAAAGTTATACCAAAAAAAGAAGAACTTTTTTGTTTTATGTAGCATTCATTTTATTAAATTTGGTCTTTTTCCCTTCTATTGATTAAAAAAAAGAAAAAAAAAAAGAATTTTAAAATTATTTTAACTCTTTATGAATCAATTCACTACTGATGATATTATTAAAGATTTAGAATGTCTTAATAAACGTATTCATAGTAAAGAATGTACTAAAAAGAAAACAGTTGCAATTGAGTCGATACCATTTACTGTTGGATATTTAAAAAAAGAAGAGGGGTTTGCTATTATTCAGATTCAATCTTTTCAGTAATAAAAAGATAGTTAAAAATATTGACAAGTTAGGTTGGACGTTATTGTTATTGAAGGAATTATCCCTATAAAGACTATTGAATTATATAAATTCTTTTTACACTTTGAGACATATGTTCAATACCTTCCTTTTATTTATAAGTTAAATTTTATTCAGAAAGATAATATTTTTGATTTAATTGTAGAAATGGAATTTAATTTAATTGGATTTAATAAGAATGCTCTTTGTCTAAAAAGAGTTATTAAAGAATTTACAGATAAAACATATATTCTTTCATTAAGTATTACTCATGATAAATCAAAAATTATTCCATTTAGAGATAGTGCAATATTAATGCAAGCAATTACTCTTGAAGAAACTAAAGATGGTTGTCTTATATCTGATTATGAAATTATTCAACCTATTCCTTGGCTGCAATCAAACGACATTAACGAATCTCTTGAAAGGTTTAGTTATATCCCAATTAGAAGAATAAAATCATGTTTTGATTATTTAAAATATGATAAAACTGTAGAAAGAATAAACATAATCAATGCTATTACTACTGAGCGTATTGGTCTTGAACTAACTCTAAATGGAAAACATGATAGTGTTGGAGAAGTTTGGTATGATTCTAATAATACAAGAATTACATGTGTTGAATTTGTATGTGACCAGGCATCATTTATTGTTGAAGGTTCAATTCAAAAGATATGTGAATTTAGATTATCAAGAAAAACACTTATAGAATTAGTCTTTCAAGACCGTTGTAGAGTAATAGAAACAGCTGATAGTTTAACAACAATATTTCATAAGTCATGTCCTAAGTCATATCAAAATGATGGAGAAGACATTTCATTTTCTTCTTTTATTTATTCAGAAAAATGTGCTTTAGTTCATTTTAAAAGCTTATCCACTCTTTCTTCTCAAGAAGAAAATAAAGGGATTCAAAAATATAATTTTGGTCCAAGTTACATTTATGTTTGTGGTTGTGAAGGAACTTGGAATATTCAATTCAATGTTAAAGTAATTGCTAAAACTACTTTACCTCGTTTAAATGATAAAGTGGCTTTACATGCTATGTTAGAATTCTTAAGAAATATCGAACTTTCTTTTCAAAATGTTTCTCCTGTTCAAAATTATAAACAACCATTAACAATTATTACAAGTAAAGACCCATTTATTCCTCCATTATTAAAAATTCAATTACCTTTAATGGTTAAAATAAGTCGGTATTTTACTAAAGAAGATATCACTGCACTTTCTCGAACAAACAAACAACTAAAAGCAATGATGGAATATTGTAGTAAACTTATAATTCAAAATAAACAACAACAACTTCATCCTTTTTATAACACAGAATATCCTCTTCAAAACTCTTCTCAATGTTTTTATGAAGAATGGAAAAAGGCAACTCCAAAACATTCAGTATTAACAGGTCACACAAATTTAATCCGAGCATTAGATATTAGTGATGATTGTTCATTATTAGTTAGTGGAAGTTCTGATAGAAAAATTAGACTTTGGAATTTACAAGATGAGTCATCAAGAACATTTGTTGGTCCAAATAGTTGTTTGGTATCCACTAAATTTGTTATGAATAACTTTATTGCATCTGGATATCATTGTGGAACCATTAAATATATTAATTGGTCAGACTCTCGTGAGTCTCAAGTTTTTGATGTTAATGAAGGTAAATTAGAGGGATTTCTTCCGTTGAAGGATATGGACTTTATTGTTTGGAATGAAAAAATTATGGGATATAGATATTCTGACATGAGACAAACTTTATTATTTACATACTCTGGTCATCAAAGAAAAGTTCAAATTGTAAAACCATTTAATTCATTATTTCTTAGTGGCTCTGCTGATAGAACTATTCAATTGTGGGATCCTTCAATTTCTAATCCAAGAATATCTAAAATAAAAGGACATAAATCAGGTATTGTTGGACTTGAACAAATAAGTCCTTACACTTTTGTTTCTGCTGGAAATGATAGATTAGTTCATTACTGGGATATTAGAGAGTTAACACACCCAACTCATTCTATTAAGAAAAAAATTTGTAATATGACTTATAATAATGAGATGCTGATTTGTGGTGGTGAGAGTGGAGAAGTTTATATTTTTCCAACTGACAACCCAGCACAGTCTATCACTTTAAACTCACACAACACTTCTGGACTAATTAGTATTGCTTCAAAAAAGAATATTATTTGTTGTGGATTTAAAGATGGTACAATCTCAATGTGGAAATATTAATTATTTGTTTAATTTATATATGAAAAATATACATTTTTTGTTTCCTTTTTTTCTGTATTAAATGATTTGATTTATTAATATACAAAATGATGTAATCTATGAATATATTTATTAAACTATCTATAACTTATAGTAAAGTATTAATATAATGCTTCATGAAATTGCATATAATTCACTACAACTATAAAAAAATATAAGGGAAGGAATATGGTCTATTTTTATTAATCATAAATCATTCATCAATACATTATATGATACATATTATGAATAAATGTTAACATAATGAATATATTGTTAAAAAGAAAGAACAAACACAAAGAACAAATAATAATTGTGAATAAATGAAATAATAATGAGGCATGAAGAAAGAATAAAATGTAATACATTGCAAAATAGAAATAAAGTTTTTTTTAAGTTAAAAAATAGTTAATGAAATATCAATAAAATTGTTTTTATTTTTGGTTACTATGAGGAGGGTAGTACTATCATATTTTATTGTTTATTATATTTATAGAGTACGTTTGATTGTGAAATAAACAATATTCTATGACATTCATCTTCGTCTTAGTCTTAACATTTTAACTTCTTCGATGTTTTTAGTTTCATTTGTTAATTATTTAATTAACACAATTCTCTCTACAAAAAGATGCATTACAACAGCCACCACAAAAATAAAGAAAAACAAATAACCAAAGAAGAATTTCACATTAACCAAGAAATATAAATGATAGAAGATCAAAATAAAAAGTAATTAATTAAGTGTTAA
>NW_001914897.1:0-24930 GCF_000208925.1 Entamoeba histolytica HM-1:IMSS | reverse complement strand
AAGTGCTTTCCTCATTTTCCAAGACAAACCTAAATGATAGGTTCAACAAAGATTACTCTTTTTAATAAGCGAATGGATGAGATTAGTCTTCCCTAAACTAGGAAGAATATATGAAATTTCTATTAACACTTAATTAATTACTTTTTATTTTGATCTTCTATCATTTATAAAAAAAAAATATTAAAAATTTTTGACAAAAACTAAAAAAAAATTATTGAATAAAAGAATTAATGATTCCTTCAAGACAACAAATTTTAAAGTATATTAATATATCCATAATTATAATTGGAATATTTTTAGTATTTCATGGAATTACAAATGCGTTATTTTCTAAGCATCCTGAAAATGAATTGTCAAGTAAATCTGTAACACATAGTTCATTAATAACAGGAATAATTGTTATTAGTTATTCAATATATTGTTTTAAACAATATATAAATTATAACAAAAAAGAAATGTATTTATTAATAATTTCTATTGGTTGTTTAATTATTATGTATTGTATTTTATCAATATTTACTAATTCAATAACAACATATTCAATTAATTCAATAATAAAAAAAGAACAACTTATTGGTGTTGAAAATGAAGTTTGTGTTATTTTATTTCTTTTTAAGAAAATTAATTATTTAATAGTTTAATTGTTGTGGATGGAAAGAACCAAGAAATTATTGTTCTTCGAAGATATTACCAACATGTTATCATGTATTAATTACACCACATAATACTTATAAAACTATTACTTCTTTAATTACTTTATTAGAAATTATTCATATAGTAATATTATTAATTGGTACTTGTATTTCTTATAAACCAACAAAAAGAAAAGAAGATTTTTATTCAATGTACACAAATATTGGTGAAAAATGATTAATTCTAAAATTTTCAATTTTATTTAAACCTTTTTAACTGAATGATCTAAAAATCATTCTTAATTAAATATCATTTAGTTGATGAACTTTTAATTTTTAATGTATTTAAACCTAATTGATACCACCAAACATTAAAGTGTTGTGATTCAACAAATTTTTTCATAAATAATGCACCAACAGTATTAAATTTTTGAGGAAATTGTTTAATAAAATTGTCCAATGAACATTCTTTCATTTCTGTGCAAAAATTAACAACACTATTTTCTAATCTTCTATATAAGCACTCATTCATAATTTTCATCACTTCACTTGAAAATTCAATAACTCTTTCTGCTGGCATCATTTCAATAAATTTTTCTCTATCATACATTGTTGGTCGTTTGGGAACATATTTATTTATACAATCAGTAAGTTTTTTTAATAACTCACTTCTCCAAGGAAGTGTAAAGCCATTTGGTTGTAATGATATAAAAGAACGACTTATTTTTGACATAAAAAATGAAAAATATGATTGATCAAGTTCTTGAACATATGCATTAACTCTGCATTGATAAGGTGGATATTTTCCAGAACATAAAATAGGTACTGGTGTTTCATAAAACTCAAATAATTCATCAGGAATATATGGAATAAAAATACCTGGCCATGTAAATGGATAAAATAATGCTAGAAATCCAAAAATACATGACGTTGCAGTAGATATATTTTCTGATATAAGAATAACACCCATCCCACATAACATTACACTTAATATATTTAATATTTCCTCTACTGACATTGTACAAAATAGTCGTATTAATGAGTAATCCCCAACCAATGACATAGATTGTGATAATGGAGTTGATGGTAAAGGAGGTGATGATCTAGCAAAAGTATATTTATTATTTTCTATTGTAAAAGATAATGGATTTGATTGTTTTTGTGGAATACGAAAGATCAAATGAATAAATGCTTCAAGTGATGGTTTAATTGGATTTAAACAAACATTAGGAGAAAGTAATGTTAAACGCAGAACAACACTATAAAAATATTCTAATTTATTTCGATAACTATGTTCTGCAATATAATGCAATAAAGGAAATAAAGCCAAAAAATATGGATATGTAGTTGTGAAACAATACGTTCTTTGTGTATAATATTTGACACTAAATAATTGTGTTGTAAGTCCTGTTGGATTTATTAAGTCTGAAGTAATATTTAAAAATTCATTTTGTTGTATGCATACACATAATACACTCTCTATTTCACCAGGAAGAATAGTAATATATCGAATTGGTTGTTCTTTAAAAACATCATTATTTGTAAGTGGAATAATTGTAGGATTTCTTGGGACAATAAATTGTTCAGCCTTAAGAGGAAATTTATAAGACTCTGGATATTTATATAATTCTTGAATTTGAGGAGTTGGTGTATTTGGTGATGTACTTGGAGAAACTCCAAATATTGCGAATGAGTTTATAAGATTTGGAGTTTCTTGTGTTAATGCTTTGATTAGTGGTGATGTGATATAACCTTCGCTCATTTCAATTATTTTAAGTTCATTTGTTTCTCTTTCTAGATTACTTTTTTTTTCTTCATTCAAATAAATTGTGTTATATTGTAAATAAAAGTTAACTATTTGTTTTATATTACAAAAAGTCAAATTATTTTGTTTTAGCTTGTTTCAAATATAAAGTAATATTCCAAGGTTCACCATCAACAGAAGGATCAATATATTTATTTGGATTTATAGGAACATTTTCTTCTTCCATTTTTTCTAATTGAGTAAGTGCTTGTTGTTTTTTAGTTTCAAGAAGAGAGTGATGGTTTTCAGTATAACTCATATAAAAATGAGAAAAAAGATAATATTTTTAATAAGAATTTAATAATAAAAAAATAATAAAATAGATAAAAAGTAAATTGAAGCCATTTATTTTTCTCAATCAAAAAGTTGTTTGACACATTGTACAAATTGTCTTAAAGATTCTTCAAAACGTTCTTGAGTGACATCGTTATAAATTGGATCAATTGAATTTTTTAGAGTAGAAGAATAATTCAAGAAAGATTGTTGGTTTATAGGTGATTTAATTTTTTTTGTTAACGCAAGCACTAAAGTATCAAAAGAATTAGGTCTTAATAAGAAGATTAATTGAATAGGTCTAGATAATGCCCAGATATCAAAGTCATTTAAAATATTATCGAAAGAAATCCAAAGAATTGGTTCAAAACTATTTGAACAAAATTGAACAAGTTTATCTATTCCAAAACTTCTTCTTTTAATAGAAGAGTAAATAGAGTCTAATAATCCATTAAGAAAATGAGAACAATTTAAAATTATATCTCCATTTTTCATTTTCATTCCATTAATAACTAATTGAAGAATATTAAGTAATTCTTTTTCAGTAAATATTAATACATTTGAATTACAAATTAATGATAAACTATCTATAAATGAATAAACACCTTTAACTATTTTTGGATACTCTTCTAATGCATTAAATGGTATTCTTAAAGCAGTGTCAAGAACAACATTTAATGTTTCTACAACACTATTATCTTGATATATTTGAAATATTGCAAAGTTAACCAAATTACATTTAAAACATTCTGACATAGCTCTTAAACAAAGACAAATTGGTTTAAAACATTCTAAATAAGGATTTTGATATGTTTTATTTGAATTTTGAATAAATGAAGCACATAAAGATGCAGTAGCTATTGTTATTCCTTTAAATATTCTCATACAATTAGGTGATTCTATTGGGAAATTTTCTTGAAAATTTTTACTTGAAGCAATATCACCAAGTAAACGTAATAATGGAATAAGAAGAATTGGTGTTCTTTGTAATACAGAAATTAATGGAGTTATTAAAGGAAAAATATGAACAATAAGAAAATCATATAAACACATAGGAACAGTTTCACATTCTTTTGATGTTATTATAACAGAACGTAAATCAGTAAATAATGTAAATATAATAGAAGTATCAAAATTTGAATTTGGTTGTTTAATATATAATTGAATTTGTTCAATGATTGGTATAAATTGTTTTAAGAATAAAGGTAAATAAAGTGATAATCTACAATTAAATAAAATTGTTCCTAATGTTCTATATAATTCAAAATGTATTTTTTTTAATTGTTTTGGTGTTCCTTTAAAATTAGATAACAATGAAATATGGTTTTGACTTACCATATTTCTTACCATTTCAAATTTAAATAATTGATAATTAAATAATGATGATGAACTAATAACTGTAAATAATTCTAAACATTTAGTAATAATAACTACTGAATGTCTCCATTCATTTAGTATTGTTGAAACCATTTCAAGATAAAACTTTAAGAAATCTTCTGTTGTTGCAATTCTTTCTACTTCCATTTGACTTAAACTACTAACAGAATTTTTTGCAATTAATGTAGTTCTAAATACTGTCATAAAATTAATACATGCCTTTTGTAACCTAAAGTCTCCACTTGATTCCATATCTTTAATATCTTTAATATATCCAGCTTGTTGAACATAATGATTATATTGAATAACAAATGGAAAAATTATATTAGATATAGATGTGTCTAATGTTATAGATAATGTATCTGTTGCCATTATTAATTTAGCTTTTAATACTCCAACAACCATTTCAATAATAAAAGCAAGTTGACTTGAAATAATATTCTTTTTTAAATTACCTTGTTCTGTTAATGGTGTAGAACATAATGATGCAAATTCTTGAATTGTTTTATTAAATATTGACTTAATATATCTATAAAATGATTCATAAGAATATCTTGCAATTGGTCCATATGTTTCATAAATTAATTGAATTTGTTCTTCACTTAGAAGAGGATCTTCACTTGGGTCATGAATAAAATAATATTCTTCTTTTGCTATCATTGATTGAATAAAAACTTGACATATTTCATTAATTATTATATTCCATTGTTGTGCTTTTTCTGGATATCTAAACATTGATAAAGTATATTTCATCCAAAAACTTAACATATTAGAAATACATACCATATTATTACTTTGAAATACTTTAATAGTAAATCTACTAACTGACTTTAACCATTCAGTAGTTGTCGTTGATCCTGTAAGTTGAGTTGTTCTAAATTTCATTAAAAAGCGACATGTAAGTACAAAATTTTCATTTGTATATAGTCCTATTTCTTTATCAATTACTGATTGAATAAATAATGATAATAATTCAACTGCCCTTTGTTTACTCATTGCATTAGGAACACTTATTTGTCTTAATGAAGCAAGAACAAATAATAATTCCATTACTGCAGATGAAGTTATTGTAGAAGCAAAAACACTATATATTTCAATTAATTTTTGATAAAATTCTTCGTCCTGAACAATAACATAAATTTTTTCAGGTAAATGAATCCAATTAACATATTCTTCATCATAATGCCAAGAATGACATAGTCCAATTCCTGAATTTAATGAATTTAATATAGTTTTAATTAAATCTTCATTACTAGGAATAAGTTGAATAGATTTTATAAGAGAAATTAATAACTTCATTAATTCAAATATAACCGTTGTTTTAATTGTTGATATTTGATTTTTCTCTAAATTCATTTTTGAAAAATTACTTTGTGCTCCATCTAATACACAAAATATTAAATGAACTGCAATATTTATTAATATTGGTTTTAATGAATTAACTAATGCTCTAATAGTTGTTAAAAATATTTCTGAGTTATCTGGGGTTTTCCATGAATAAACTACAGTAATAGAAAACAAATTATAACACGACCTTGCAATAAATCCTTGAGTTGTACTTTTTTGAATTACTTTTAAAAGAGTTGTTTGTATATCATTTGAACAAGATAAAAAAGTTGATGGACTTAATTTAAATGAATTGAGTATTAAAGATATGATGTATTGTTGTGCATAAACATTATCCGTTTGAAGTAATAAAGAAAGATAATCTGAAAGATCTTCTTTTTTTTCTAATGAAATAGGTAATATCCCTATAAGCTCTTTCCTTCTTTGATTATTAGGAGTTGTGTATAATTCTTCACAAAATGTTATGAATTGTTGTGGGTTTATCAAACTCATTTTGTATTTAATTCTTTTTTTTTCTCTTTTTTTATTTTTTACATAACAAAATTTTATTAAAACACAAATGAAAACTAAATAAAATTTAGAATAAAATAACAAATAAATCATGTTAAGAAGAATCGTAGCTGAAGATAAAAACATTATCACTATTGATGGAACAGACTATGACCTCACTTATATCCTTCCTAACCTTATTGCTATGGGAATACCTACTACAGGTATTACTCAACAATGGAGAAATTCTAAAAATGAAATTGCAGAGTATTTAAATCAACATCATCCACATCATTATATGATTTGGAATTTAACAGAAAAATCATATTCTTCACTTGAATTTGAAAATAGAGTTCAACACGTCGGATTTTTGGATCATCATCCTCCTCGTTTCAATCACTTACTTAAAGTAGTTGGTGAAATTGTAAAGTTTTTACAAAGTGATCCAAACAATGTTGCTTGTGTTCATTGTAAAGCAGGAAGGGGAAGAACTGGATTAGTTTGTTCATGCGTATTAATGGGACTTGGGATTTGTTCAAATGCAAAAGAAGCTATGGAATTTTTTGCAAAAAGAAGATCAAAAATTAATAAAGGATCAACATCTCCTCCCCAAGTTAGATATTGTTATGCTTTTGATTATTATATGAAAGTATTTAATAATACAATTCCATATACTCCAATACCTAATTATAAAGTTCAATTAAAAAGTGTTACTTTTAGTGGATTTAAACATTGTATAGTTCCACGTGATTTTAATGATGTTGCACATCCAGTTCTTTATTTTACACCATTGTCTCATTCAGAACCAAAACCACAACTTAGTAAATATCCACAAAAATGGGTTCAAACTGGAGATGGATCTTTTGTTATTTCATTCACAGATAGACTAATAGTTAATGACCAAATGGTTATTTTAACTGTAGAAGTTAAAGATAAAACAGTGGTAGTAGGAAAAATATTACTTCCTGCTTTTTTTATTGATGCAAATTATATTTATTCAATGGGAATTGATAAACTTCAAGACCCAACTGAAGGGGTTAATAGAAACCAAATGGGACTTCCATCAAATTTTATGATGAAATTCTTTTTTAAACCTGCAGAAAAAGTAAGTGATGAAATTGAAGAATTACATTCTAAAATTATTGAACAAGTTCATTTGTCTCCTTTAGATGTTATGGAAAAAGATGTTCCACCTCCTTTACCTGAAAAACGTCTTTCACAAAGTGAAGTTATGTTATCTTCTCTTCAAACTAAGAAGAAAGTACCACCTCCCCTACCAAAACAAAGTCATCCAAAACTAACACAACAAATTCCAAATGAAAAATTTGTTTCTTTTAAACCAAAATCATTTCAAACAACTGAAGACTCAACAACTATTTCTTTTAAAAATAGTTCATTTACGAATGAAAATTCATTATTATAAATGTTATTTTTTTTTACTTTTTAATATTTTTATTATGTAAATTAAAGCAACAAAATTTAATTGAGATTCAATTAACTAAAGAGAATAATTTAGTGATTAGCAACTTTAAGGATCCATTTGTCAAGGAAGGGAATTCCAAGGAATACACCTGATTTGGCTTTGATAAATGCAAGAACAACAAGAACAATTATTACTAAAATTGCAATAACAAACATAATCCAGAAACAAACAACGAAGAAAACTCCAGCCCAATAGAAAATAAGGAAGAAAAGAGTAATCATAAAAATAATACCATTAACAATGAAAGATTGAAGAGCAACAGCACGAACATAAACATTTTGCTTTTCAAGGAAGAAAATAATAATTCCTCCAATCCATCCAAAAACAGTAGCTAAAATTGAAAGTATTGGAACACTACAAGATAATGTGGTTGTTTGGTAATCGGAATTGGTATCATTATTTTGAGAATAATCATTAAATGGATCAGACATTGAGTAAAAGAAATGTAATAACTTTAAATTCAGTTCAAGTTCCTTTTAGGGCAAAAAGAAATCTCCTTTTATCAAGATTGAATGACTAAAAATGAAATGTAGATTTTTAATATTTCTTGACTTTTCCAAATGACATTTTCAGGGTTTTTTTTTATCAAAAAAAAAAAATATAAATTATGCATTGTTATATAAAACTAAAATAAAAAGTGTGGAATATGTTTATTTAAAATTCAAATATGAATGAAAAATCCAAAACTGAAAAATAGGAATGAAAGAACTAAATATTCAATATCATGGGGAACATGTTCTTAAGCAAATTATCTGCATTTCCAATTACACAAAAAATTGCAGTAATTTTAATATTTTTAGTATTGATGTTACAATTTGGAATAATGTTATATTTTAGATTTGCACCATTTATCAAAGAGAATGAAATAGTATCGACGTTTGAAAAGTCTGTAGGAAATGTAACAGATGTTGCATCTACATACTTAAATGATGAAATGAAAATAACAATTCCATCTAAAGCAAGAATTCCACATGGAAATCCACGTTATTATCAAATGGAGAGAGGGACTTGTTGGGATTTTGCATTAATTGGATTTTTAGAAGATAGTTATAGACAAAATGGTATTGCTAAAGGATTTTTAGAAGAAAATGAATATGTTAGATTTTCTACACAAGTATTAGGTATTAGAATGGTAGAACATTGTAAAGAACATCCAGACGTATGTAATACACCAGGAGATTCATTATTACTTAATTCAACATCAGGAGGAGAAATAAATTGGTTTTATTCATTCCCAGGATTATATAATCAAATTTTACCAGATTCTGTTTGTCCTTATACTCCAACTGATGAAGATGAATTTGTTTGTGATAAAATGGAAGAAGCTACAAAAACAAATCCAATTAAATTTAATGTAACAAAAATGAATATTGCTACTACTGTTGAAGATGTTAAAAAATTATTTATTCAAAAAGGAAAAAGAGCATTAGCATGGACATCATTAATTCATGATGATTTTGAATATTTCCCATGTACTGAATATGCTGATCTTTGTAATTCTGGATTATATGAAATAATTAAATGTCCAATTAAATATGGTAATGATAATTGTGTTAAAATTACATTACCAATGTATACTCCTGATGCAGAATTTGATAGACATGAAGAAATGCAAATGGCAGGTGGACATGGAATGGTTATGGTTGGATATAATGATGAATTTGTTACAAAAGCTGGATTTAAAGGAGGATTTATTTTAAAGAATTCATGGAATGATACAATTTATGGTAATTATCCAGGAGCAACTGGTAGAAATGCACGTGGAAGTCATTCAATTGAATATTTTATGGGAGAAATATCATATGAAGAAGAATTATTAATTTGTCCTAATGCACAAGATCCATTAAATTGGGATACATGTTATGGTAATTGTTATGAAAATAATACAGAAAATGAATTTTGGATGTCAAATTATAATAGACCATATGAATTTAAATGTGTTAATGAAAAGATTTGTTCAACTGATCCAGTTTATAGATATTTCATGAAATCATTACTTCCATCTCAAAAACAACCAAATGGAAGATATTTTGATATTTGTATGATTCGAGTTAATTCTCTTGATAATTCACATATTGATTTATGTTATAATGCTCTTCCAACTCAAGTTATTGCATTATATTATACTCCAACTGATTCACAATTACAAAAATTAACACCACCACATAAAGATTATTGTGGATATTATTTCTTCCCTTATGATATCGTTGAACAACAACAATCCTATTTTGGTGGGTTTAATTGCATTTATTATGATATTGATTGGGATGATTCTAGTTATCTTAAAAATATGGTTGATGGTTTTGATTATCAATACGTTAATAAATCAACTGGAACACAGAATTTTGATGAAGTACATTTTGTTGCTTCAGCACCATTTATTAATCAACGCTATTAAGTCATTGTCACTTTTTTTTATTTTGGTTATATTATATTTTCTACATCAATTCAGTTAATAATAACTCAATTACAAGAAGACAAAGATAATAAAAGGAAAGTATATTTCATTAATTTAATTCCTTTAAATGACTTTCAGCATTAATTTTATCTATACAAATAATAAAGTCTTCACGAAGATCATTTGGATAATTATTAAATTGAACATTATCAATTTGTAAATCTAATGAAATTATTCTTTTGTTAATTCTATCTATTTTATATATTAAACACCATTCAAAATTAAATCCATTTTCTTCATATGATGTTTCTCCTTTAGTATGTTTAATATTAATTTCTTGTGATTCAATTATAACTTCAATATTCCATCCAGTATACCCATCATGGTATTGATGTTTTCTTCTAAATGGAAGTAAATATTCTACTGCAGCAGCAAACAATGCTTGTGTAAATGTTTTCATAACTGATATAGTTAAACAATCTTCAGGAAACACTATTGGTAATAACTTTTTAAAACAACTACTAACATCTCCTTCTGTTTTAGTTCTGATATAATTAAATAAATCTTCAAAAGTATGTTCAAAATATTCTTTCATATCATTACCATCAAATAGTTCAATCATTTTACTAACAACTTCTCTAACAGTAAGTTCTGCAGAATACTTTTCTTTTTCATATTTATTAAATATTTCTGCTCCACTTAAAATAATTTTATCAGATTTTTTAATAATTATTTTTGTTGCTAAACGAGGCACGTCAATACCAATTGATGTTTTTATAATTGGCTTTGCATGTAACGTATTAATTTTTTGGCACATCTCATTGAAGGTTAATTCAGGACGAAGTGATGTATTTGACTCTACTTTCCCATATTCTCTGAGTTTTTGTTTTGGTTTATTTATACATGTAACAATTAATACAGTCCCAAATATTACAACTATAATCATTCCAGTTGTGATCAAAAGAAGTATTTCCTCCATTTAATTTTAATCTTCGTATTTCATCAGATTTTTCATTTTTTTTTTTTAAGATTTTTTTATTAAAGAAAATTAAATATAAAATGTAATATATAACATTATATTAATAAAAAAAGTTATTTCTTCTAAGTAATAAAAGAACTTAAAATTTGTATATTTAAATACTCGCAATGGAACACCATAGTCCAATTCAGCAAGCATTAAATGTTGCTCCGGGGAAAGTTGTTGAGAGTTTTTCAATTTGGGGATTACCATCAAAATTTCGAGTAACAAAACCATTTAATTTTTTCCGTAAAGTACAAACATTTCCGTCACAATTATTATTTAAATATCCACAAGAAGCTACAATAAATGAAAAAATTCAAGAATTTATTATTCCTAAAGGAATTGAATTAAAAATTGCTGAAAATATTGAAACTATTTTAAATTCTCCTTTAGGTATTCACATTACTTTTATTCCAGGAGATGATCCATTATTTTGTATTTGTATTACTCGTAGAGAATTGCTTCAATTTCCTAGTGATTTAGTAGAAGAAACAAATATGTCAAGTATTTATTCAAGTCAGCCATTAGAAACTAATAGAGTTTATTGTATTATGACACATTGTCCAGATATATCAGTATTATCCCCAATTATTAAAGACCTTTTTGCCTTAGACTTTAGTCTTAAAGACCAATGGCTAAAACAATTCTATTTGAAAACTGTACCTTTAATTCCAACTTTTAAATATCAATCATCTTCTGAAAGGTTACTTCCAATATTAAAATCATTCAATAATTTGGTAGCTACTAAACCACCAATTGAATTAATTGCAGATCATGCTATTATTCGTTTATTTGCAGTAACAAAAATAACAGGAATTCTCTCAATGATATCTAGTTTACTATTAAATGTATCAGTATTTCTTATTGGAAAGAATGTCTCATTAGTAACAGATTGTGTATTAGCATTACTTCCATTAATTCAACCATTTCAATGGGAAGGGGTTGTACTTCCTTATATTCCATCTCATCTTTATGAATTTTTAGAGTCTCCTATTCCAAGTATTTATGGAACAGAACTTCCAACAGAAAAAGTAAATGTTTCAGCATTTGTTGCACCAGTAGAACCATTAGGAATAATGGATAGTATTGATAGAATTTTTGTAAACAATGAAAAGATGCCATTACCAATTCCATATTTTGAAGAAGTATATCTTGACTTAAAAAGAATAGCTAATAAATATTTAAGTCATGTACTTATATTAACTACTTATGAAGAACGTATTAATGAAATTGTTAAAACTAATAAATCAAGTGAATTTGCACAAGAAGTATTAAAATCTTTAAAAGAACATTTCTTTAATAAAATTATTGGAAGAATAACAATTTATTGTAAACAAAATGGTCCTATTGAATTAAAACATTTCCAAGAAACATTCCCATTATCAATAAATGATAATACAAAACAATGGTATTCAGAATTTATTGTTTCTCAACATTTCTCATCATGGTGGTTAAAAAATGATATGAGTAATTTACACAAATAATATTTTAATTAACAAACACAATCAAAAATATTCAATTGAAATGATTTCTTTTTTTGTTTGATCTTTCTTTCATTTTAATTTGAAAGTTCTATTATTAAAGAACAACATTCTTCAGTTTGATTTGTATCAAGTAATGAAGTTAGAAAATTTAATACCTTTAACTTAAATTCATTCTTAAATGGTTTAATATGGTTATAGATCGTTAGAAATTGAATTAATTGTTGATGGAGTTGTGGAATAGAACTAAATCTTGTGAAAAGACAGTCTATCCAATCTAAGTCATCAATAAGATGTATAGCAGATGTTTGAATAGCCAAAATAAAGAAATGAATAATTTCTTTTTGTATAGAGAAATCATTATTATCATTAATTTCAAATATTGTATTTAATAATATAATATTATTATTTAATGATGGTGATGACAATAATAAAGAATAAAATTTAATTAACTGAATTGTAGGAATATTATTCTTTTGAATTGTTATAAAAAATGAATCTATATCAATATTTTTTATCCATTTATCTTCTATTTTAATATTATACTGATTAAATAAATATATTATTTGATTTACTTGATACCCTTGTATTAGAGACTTAATTAATATTTCACAACAACTTTCTTCTTCTGTTTTAAATTCTTTTTTAATTTCCTCTTTTAATTTTACTATTGAATTAAAATATTTAATGATACAATCAACAATTACATATAATGTATCATTATTTAAATATCTAATTATATTTTCTGCAATGTGCTGTCTTGGATTTTCAGTTTTGGCAACAATACATAACCAAACTATATTGTCTGAGTCATTCTTATTAATAATATTTGTGAGTAATGAATAATCATCTTGATTCATATAAGCAAACAAAACCTTATATGCTGCATTTAGAGTATTTGGTTCTTTAATATTCCTCATTTCAATAATATCAGAAATATATCTAATAATATTTAATGATCTAAATGCAAAGTATAATGTGTTATCTGTTGAGCAATTTGTCATAATGTTAAATATCTTTTCATAACATCTCATTGAAATAAATGTATTTTCAAGTAACATAATAATATTATGTAATGCATTACTCATTTTAATATAACTAATTCCTCTATAATCACTGGAAACAAATTCAAAATAAGTTAATATAAAAGAAATCATTGTAATATTATAACTATCACTAAGAAATGATGATATTTGGTTCAAAACATTTGAAGATAATAATTTCATTACACATTCATTTAATTTTGTTTGATCTATTGTTTTCTTTCCTGATAAATAACCTGCCATAATTTTGGTGAAAATTCCAACAACAAATGTTTTAGTTTGTTCACTTCTTGGAAGTACTTTAATTAAGTCATCAATATGAATTAATGCATCTTCCCCTGTTGTAAATATGTTATAATAAACTGATAAAACATAGTCACTAGGTTGAGTAGTATAAATGAATTTACCAACTAAAGGTTCTAATGAATCTGGGTAAGAGATTTGAATATGATAAGATAAAAAGTTATTAAGAATTTCAACTGAATCAATGTATTGAGGATTAATGAAATTAGAGATAAATGGTATGATTATATCTGGATTTGTTTTTGTATATCTTGTAACTAAACGAATAATTCTTAAAAAAGAGATAATGATTTCTGGCTGAGTTTGTTCATTTATAAGAGGAAGAAATTCTTCATAAAAAGAAGAATTAATAAAACTTTGAGCAGTTTCTCTATCCTTTATTAATAATTCAATTACTTGAAGAACTTCATTAGGCAATGAAATAAAATATGAAAGAACCACTTTAAAAATTCCCATTGAAACGAGTTGATGAATGATATGAATTGATGTTAATGACTCTTTGAACTTTAGTATTTTTGGTTTTAAGTCATATCCTTGAATGTCTTGAATTTCTTTAAATAAAATTAATGCCTGTTGATGATTATCCATTGAAGTGTATTTATTTAAAGTTCTTTGTTAAAAAAAATTATCTTTTATTGTCTTTTCTTTATTATTAATATAGATTTGAAATTAACATATCAGAAACACATACAAACATTAATATAAAATCAATTAATGAATTATCAATTAAAATTTGATGATGATGTAATTGAATATAAAATGTATTAATTAATAATACAAGGAATGAAGTAAAATAATATGAAAGAATAATAATAAAAGAAAATGATATAAATGATGTTATTAATTATAAAGGAAATTAGATAGAATAATATAATAATAATGAAATATTCGTTCATAAAATAAGAAATAAATAAATAAATAAAGAAAGAAGAAGTTCATTAAAATCAAAGAAGAAATTAAAAAGAAGAAATAAACAGAAAGAAGAAAGAAAAAACAATCAAAACAAATAAAAAAAAAGAAGAATGATTTATTCATAAAACAAGAAGAAAAACTAAATAATAAATAAAACATTGAAATACTCTTTTTAATAATGTATGAAGTGAATAATATTCATTAAGTAATGAATAATTAACGATTTTATTAACATTTAATTATCTATTTTAATTAATTAGAAAAAAAAAATAATAAAATATTATAAGAGAATAATAAAAAAAGAAAGAAAATAACACAGACTTCCTTTATTAAAAATAAATACACAATTTATTATAATGTATTTACTATTATTATTTATTATATTAAATTTAATTAGAATCTACTTCCCCTTATTGTATTTATTTTTTCTTTCTATTTAAAATGAATTAGAAACAGTCAATTAAATGATACCTTCAAACATTGACGAATATGGAACTGATGGTTCTTCATTTGGAATTGGGAACACAAAAGGGTTTCCTTTAAATCCATAAGCATTTTTATTAAAATTTTTACCAAACATCATTTTCTTTTCTTCTTCAGGAGAAATACTTTCTTTAGTTTGTTCAGAAATTGGAACTCCTTTAGTTGGTTCGTTTTCTTCTTTTTTAATTGTCTTATTTTGACCAAGCTTAGATTCAAGCTCTTGTTTCTTTTTAGTAAGTTCTCTTTTCTTTATTTCTAATTCTTTAATGTCTTTTTGAAGCTGTTCAATTTGACTCATCTTTTCTTGAATTTCATTATTACATTGTCCTTCTTCCTCCTTAATTTCTTCTAATTTCTTATTAATTTCTTCAAAACCAATTTCTGGATTTTTTTGTTCTTCTTCTTTGTCTTTTGTTGTTTCTGTTTCAAATGAAAAGACATTAGAATTACTTGATTTAACAACTGAAGTCGGAATATTATTAACTGTGACAGGAGTATCAAATGAAAATATGTCAAAATTAATTCCAGAAGATACTTTTTCTTCTTGTTTTGTATTAGGAATAGGCTCAAGTGGTTGAGTTTTTTGACTAGTAATTGGATTGGGGACTGTTTGTTCTTGATTACTACTGTTCTTTTCTATTGTATCAAAATTAAATCCATCACCAAAACTAAATGGTTCTTCTGTTTTTTTACTTTTTACAATAGAAGTTGGTATTTTATTTTCAATTGGTTGGTCAAATGAAAATGTGTTAAATATTTCTTGGTTAGTATTAGAATCTTCTTTTTTTATTCCATCATTATCATTACTTTCAGGTTCATCTTTACCTTCTTCCAAATGTTCTGTGGGACGAGGTTCTTCTTTGATCTCTTTCTGACTTTTTTTATTTTTCTTTTCTTCCTTCTTTTTACGTTCTTCTTCTTTTTTCTCTTCTTTTTTCTTTTTTTCCTCTTCCTTTCTTAGTTCTTCAGCCTTTTTCTTTTCTTCCTTCTTTTTACGTTCTTCTTCTTTCAATGCTTCTTTTTTCTTTTTTTCTTCTTCTTTTTTCAATTCTTCAGCTTTTTTCTTTTCCTCTTTAATTTCTTTAGAAGATTTTGGGGTTTTCATTTCTTCTTTTTTTTCTTCGCCGTTTTGAGTTGTTGATGCTTCTGAATGCAGATTAATACTTTCTTTATGTTCTATCACATTTTCTGTAGAAATAACTTTTTGTGGAAGTGGAGGGACAGCTTTTGTTGGTATTTTTGGTAATTCTTTTTGTGGTAATGAATTATGTTCTGTAGGTTTTTCAACAGCAGGAGAGCCAACTGTTGGGGTAATAATTGGTATGGAATGTTGAGGTGGATGGTATTCAAAAGTATTAACATATGTATTAAAATAAGAAGGAACCTTTTTTGGAATTGCAAAACCAGCTTTTTGATTTTTTAATAATGCCAAAGCTAAAAGAAATTCATTTCTATTAAGTTCATTAGGATTTGTTTTTGCTGTAATTTTCATAATATCATCAATTGTTAATATACCACTATATTGAACTAAAACTTTTTCAGCAAAAATGTCTTTAGTCATTGTGACATGATCGGTATTAATTAGTGAAGTGAATAAATTATCGGCTTGTTTAATTTGGTCTTCTTTTAAGAAGAAAGGAATATCAATTATAGGTGAGTTGTAAGGTGGTGGTTTAGTAAATAATTCATTTGAAATTGGTTGGTTTTGTTGTGCGTAATAAATCAGTACCAGTGCCTTAGCAAATTCAGAGAGATACATAGGTTTTTTGGGAGGAACTGATAAGCTCCAGATTTTTGATAAAACATTCATGGGTAACTTGGTATATTGAAAGAAAAATAAAGCATCAGATCCTCCAATCATCCCATCTCCATCAACATCAGCAAAATGGAATAAGGTATCTACAGGAATTTCAGGTGAAAATTTACTATTAATTGACATTACTTGAACTGAAATTTTTTGATTTTGTTTTTAGTTTCTTTTTTTTTTTGGTTCTTTTCCAATTCAAAATAAACAATAAATTTAGTTGCATTGTTATTGAGTAATATCTTGTATGTTGTAATAAAAAACAAATAATATATAGAAATTCAACAATATATAAAAGAATGAATATCAATAACAATAAATTAAGTAAAATTAATGATAATTATAAAAGAAATACAAATGAAAAGAGATTAGAAAGAGAAAGATACAAAGAAAAACATTGAAATATAATTATGAAAATGATTATACTAATAACAAATAGAAATGATTAACAACAACTAATATACCAGAAAGAATAAAAAGAATAAAAAGAGAGAATAATCTGAAATAGATAAAAATGAAGAATGTAAAAGCAATGATATAATATTCAACAAGAAGTATATTCAAAAAGAAAAGAATAAATTAAAATAATTGAAGATAGAAACTTAAAACAATTAAACAAAAAATTAAAGATATAAAAGTACAAGAATGATAAATAACAAAGAAAACTTATTTTTCTAAAGTAAAAATTGAGGTTAAAATTATTTGTTATTTGGGTGAAGGTTTTTTAGGTTTTTTTCTATTATATTACTTATTTGGTAATTCACTTTTAAGTCGAGCATGCTTGAAATAGTTTTATTTCAATAGAAATAAGACATTTTGAAGAAACTGATTCTCTCACTTCTTAACATGATGAAAACCTAAAGATGAGTTTATCACATTTGATTTATTTGGTAATTCACCTTTTTGTTATATTTTTTTTCTGTTATTGAACTTTATTAATGAAATTTGAATAAAACTCAATGTGTTGTTGTATTGAAATAACTGGACAAAGAAAAAATTAATAACATTAAAGAGCTTAAAAAGTAGTAATGTTAAGAGAAAAAAAAAAGGGGAATAAAAAACTTAAAAATTTGAGATAAAGAAAGATGGATATTGAGATGATGGGATATGGCTCAAATGAAAGTAATGAGCCATTTGACATTGATAAGGTGCTTGAAAAGCTATGGAACGGGGAGCCAATTACTGAATTGAATGTTGAAGATTTATGTGATAAATGTAGAGAAATAGTATGTCAAGAAGGTAATATTATCAGTCTTGAAACACCAATTACAGTTTGTGGAGATATTCATGGACAATTTTGGGATTTATTACAACTTTTTGAAGTTGCAGGTAAACCACCATCAACCAAATATATATTTTTAGGTGATTATGTTGATAGAGGGTTTAATTCTGTTGAAACGTTTTTATTATTGGTTGCTTTAAAAGTGAAATACCCGGATAAAATATACTTAATTCGAGGTAATCATGAGAGTAGGGCAATTACTCAAATATATGGGTTTTATGATGAATGCCAAAGAAAATATGGAACTTCAAATGTTTGGAAGAATTGTACGGATTTATTTGATTTTCTCACACTAGGTGCATTGATTAATAACAGAATATTTTGTACTCATGGAGGACTTTCTCCTATGTGTCAGAATTTAGATGACATTCGTAAAATTGATAGAAAAGTTGAGGTACCTCATGAAGGTGTTATGTGTGATTTGTTATGGTCTGATCCAGACGAAAGTGGAATTAGATGGGAAGAGTCTCCTCGTGGAGCTGGTCATCTTTTTGGAGAAAAACCATTACTTGAATTTAATGATAAAAATGGACTAGATTTTGTATGTCGGGCTCATCAATTAATTCAGGATGGATATAAATGGATGTTTAATGAAAAAATTGTTACTGTATGGTCAGCTCCAAATTATTGTTATCGTTGTGGAAATGATGCATGTGTTATGAACTTAAGATCAGTTACTGACCGTGGTTTTACTTTTTTCAAAGAATGCCCTCCAGACCAACATAAGTTAACTGCAAAAGTAGTTGTACCAGAATTCTTTTTGTGAACTTGATGTTTTAAATTGAATGAATTTTTTACTTTTTTTATGAACAAATTTAATTCAAGAACAAAAGACTTAATTTAAAGGTAGACACTTGACAACAACTCTTCAATTGAAGAATATCTGGTATAGAATATAGAGTACTGAGCTTCTTCAATTTTTTCATCTAGTCTTTTGTGTCTGATTTTGTCACAGTATTTCTTTTTGGTTTCATGTTCTATTATTTCTTCCATTGTTGGGTAATAATACACAGAATGACTTAATGGTGGAGTTCCAATAATATCATCTTCATTGAATTTAATGCCTTCATTATTTTTGTTATTACTATAACTTAGAATAAATTCTTTGAGAGTATCTCTTAATTGAGAGTCATCACAACATAATGACCCATTAGAAAATGTAAACTTCACTAATGGAGTTTCCACAGAAATACTGTTCATTAAAATTGATATCTTTTTTTTTGTGTAACTATTTTCCTAAATATGATTATCCTTTCTTTTCATTGTTTCTTATGAATTATATCAGATTCGAAGATGGCACGTCAGAGACACCACATGAAACCCTAAAATAATCCCATGCTTCGAATCTCCCAGTTATCGTCTGGTCATGACGTGCCTTTGGTGAGATAATATCTATTCAACACTAACTGTTTATTATTATTAATATTTATTAGAAGTGATTATTATAAAAGATTATTATTCATTAACGTGTATTGTTATTCATTGAGGTGCATTGTTATTCATTAACGTGTATTGTTATTCATTATTAATTATAAGGATTATTATTTACTAAGGAGGTATTATGTATTAAGAATTATCATTTATTAAAGAAGACGCATATATAATTGATATTGTTGCACAAAAATTAAACATAAGGATATTATCAAGGAATAGGGTTTCTTTAAGGGGTGTCGAAGGTAAAAGGAGATGAGCTATAACAGTAAGTTATGGATATACTCTCCTTAAAACAACAATATAGAGAATGAGAAATATTATATTACTCATTAAAATCAAAATAAAAGTCAGGCAGCAACTTAATTGAGGAACCATTTAAGTCGAGCATGCTTGCAAAAACTTTATTTCAATAGAAATAAAGCGTGTTGAAGAAACTGATTCGCTCACTTCTCAACATGATGGAAAACCTAAAAAATAAGGTTAATCAAAAATGATTTTTTTTTTTTTTTTTTTTTTTTTTTTTTTTTTTTTTGTTTCTTATGAATTATATCCAAATTAGAAGACAAATAAAAAAGAATTAAAACAAAAATATTAAAAGTTATTCATTAGTAAAAATGAACTAAAAAATAAGAAGATAAATAATAATGCATAAAGGACAGTCTAACTCAAGTGATACTGAAAGTGTTGTTAGTATAGAAGATACTGAAATTGATGAAATTATTCAAGAAATGTTTCCTTTAGAATATTTAGTAAAACAACGAGTTCGTGTTGATGGAACTTTTTTTAAAGTAAAATATAAGAATACAATACTTTCATTAAAACAAGAAATATTAAAATTTAAAGAACAACATCCAATAGATTTACATCCAATAACTCATTTTTCTTTTTCATTGGCTAAGTCATTTCTTTATGATCAGTTTGAGTATTATTCTTCAACACCTAATCAAGAAACTGATATTAATGAAATATTAAAAGAAACAAGAGAGTCATTAGTGTCATATTATCGTTCAATGAATTTAATCTTTTCAACTATTCAACGACAATCTCCAAGCAATTTAGGAACATTTAGAGTAATTATTTGTACTTCTGTTGGTGGAATTAAACGATATCTTCAAAGTGTACATTCTTTATTTCGAAGTAGCTCTAAACCAGTTACTGTAGAATATGGAGATGAAGTTCATCCAGGTGATATTATTTTATTTGGAGATGAACTAACAGAAAATGGAACAACTTCATTATTAGTATTTGCATGGGGATGTTTTGAAAAACAAACAGAATTAAGTTATACTGTAAAAGTTTTTAGTCCAATAAATGAGTTTAAAGTTACTGGGATTCCACAACCTCGTAGGTTGTTTATATTTGAGAAATTAACTTTTTCTTGTTGTGATAGTATGAAGGTAGCAAAGTATTTTTTTGCACATATCACTGCTGAGTTAATGAAAATAGATTCAGGGTCATTAACACTAACTAGTTTTATTGAAGAACCTCAATTTTGTACTAGATGTAAAAATATCTCAAACCTTCCAAGAAGTAGTTGTGTTATGTGTCATGGATGTAATAGGTATTATCATGAAAAATGTCTTTTGGCTTTTGTATCGACTAATGAAGCTTATTGTTGTAAGGATTGTAGAAACAACTCTTTTATTTATTGTTATTTATCAAATCTACTTTACCCATTTAGAAAAATGAATCGTTGTTTATTTTGTTCTCAACCTTTTATTTCTGAAAAAGAACTTGAACTTCGAGGAGTTCTTTCATTCACATGTTCAAAATGTATATCACAATTCCAAAATTCTATTTCTTCTTTATATCTCAGAAAATGTTATTCTGCAACAAATAGAAAAATGGTAGAGTTGTATCACAAAAATAAACAATTACAAAATAGTCCAGTCTTATTATTAACTTATATGTTTGTATTAATGAGTGATATTGTAAGTGTTTCAGAATAATAAATAAATTTAAATTCTTAATTTTAATTAAAAATTATTTATTTTTTTTATACCTATATCTAAGAAGAAAAAGCTTTAGGTAACATAAAAGAAACTAACTGTTTAGGTTTTACAGTTGGTTGATTTGCTCCTTTATTAACTTCTTTAAATGAAGAAAAAAGTGAAAGGTCTACAAGAAGAGGAGAAGAAGATTGGTAATATATGGCATAAAAACGATCACACCTATTCTTTATCTTTTTGTCTTGGACTTTCTTGTAATTACTCCGTCGTTTGTTAAATTCATTCATCTTAGTATATTCACCTTTGTATGTTTTAGTCAGAAACACTTTTTGATCTCTCAGTTTTTGGTTTAAATATCTTCTGCTTTGAGTTTTGTCAATCATTTTTGGTTTTTTTGGATTTTATTAACTTTTTTCTTAATTTATTTGAGTTTAACTCTTTTATATAAATGACTTTTCGTTTCTATAATTTATGTGGAATCTTCTTTTTCTTTTAGTAACTTTTTTTTGCCATTTAAAATTCAACAATTTTAGCTACCAATAATCCTGAACTAGTAATTTTTCTTGGAGATTATATCCAACTTGCTCATGAAGATATTTTGCTTTTCATCAAATCATTTGAGTTTATTGCACACAAATTTAAATGTATTGGAATTATCGGAAATCATGACATTAAACTTCGACCACCAAATGACATTATCAAAGCATTACAATCTATTGGTATTTCAATATTATTAAATGAGGAATATGTGTTTGACTGTTTCCATTTCTTTGGAATTGATTATTACACAAACAACTCCCATTTACTTCTACCACAAAATCAACAGATTGTTTTATTGTCACACACTCCATCAGTGTTAAACGACACAATCTTTTCAGAATCAAATGAAAATAATCAACAAAATATTCATATCAGTGCAATATTTTGTGGACATACTCATGGTGGGCAAGTCAATATTCCATTTATTGGTTCTCCATTATTGCTTTTCAAGGCATGGATGTTGAGGTGGTGGAAAATTATGTATTTGCGATTATTGGATTTACAAAAATGGAAAGTTATTTATGGATTATATCATTTACAATACAACAAATCTTCAATTCCAGTTTATGTGACATCTGGAATAGGAAGTCATTATGGATTTAGAGTGAATTGTCCACCTGAGGTTGTTGTTGTTGATTTAATTCCATAGTAATATTTTTGAATGTTTTGTTTATTTAAAAACCATAAAATCAATAAAAATAGTATTATTTACAGTCTTCAGTTATTTTTGATTGGATATAATAATCAATTAGAAATTCAACTACTTCACAATATGATTTACATTGTGTATCTCTTCTAATCTTTTTCAATTCTTCTAATGATTCTAACGAAATCCTGATTTTAGGAAACTTCTTATCCATTATTTGTGATTTAACTAAATTCTTTTTCACATCTTTTGTCTTGGTTTTTTCATTGATTGGTTCTTGAATGAATATATTTCCATCAAATATAACAGAGACAGGTTCAAAGCATGTTAGGTTCATGTTTATAATAATAAGATTGTGGTTAGTCAAAAGTATCAAAACAAGTGGTTTTGAATAACCACACTCACCTCTTTTTCAATTCCATTCTTATAAATAGTTCATATCGTTGAGAGTTTAACTATTTTTTTCATATTTCCCCCAAAAGTCTCGGGATAATTTGTATCCAAAAGGAAAAACGAAGGTGGTGTAGAGTATTAAATTTGCTTTATTCTTACTTTTTATTTTTTTAAAATAACCATAAGATATGTTATTATTAACAAAAATTGTTTCATAGAATATAATATTCATAACAAAAAAATAATAAGAATAATGAATGTCTTTCGTTATTACAAATAATAACCAATTATGCTTTATTGTAATTTCCATAGACAATCTTCTTTATTTATCTGTCATGTAATTAGAATTTAAATTGTATTTTTTTGTTGTTTTGTATTTCTCTTTCAAATTTGTTTGGTATGGCACTTTTTAATGATAGACAATATTCGGCAACGAAAAAAAAGCAAATAATTGAAAAAGAAGAGAATGAATGATATAAAAGAATAAAAAGAAAGTAAGAAGTAGAATATGATGAAGAAAGAATAAAAGTAGAAAGGAGTGAATATAAAAATAAAGAAGATAAAGTGTAATAAAACATAAGAGATGATAAAAGAAGAAAAGAAAGAAAAAAAATAAAAGATGCAAATTTTATTGAAACAAATAAAAAAAGCGCAAAATTTAATGATGCAAAATTTAATGATGCAAAATATTTAGAAACATTTTTATTGATGCAAAATATTTTGAAATAAAAATAAATCATCATTTGATATTATTATTATTTTATTTGATAATAAATTATATTATATATTAAATACATCATATTTCTTTATTATTTATCTTTCTTTTTATTATTTCATATATTAAATTATTATTCATTCATTTATTATTTATATTTCATTTATTAAATAAAATGAAAATGAAATTGTAAAATATCAATCAATTAAATATTCATGAATAATAATTTATTAATATTTAATAATTGAAATAATAAATAATAATGTAACAATAATGATATATTCATTTTATTCTTTATTTGATTTGTTCAATATTAGATTATTCTATTTCATTATCATTTCATTATCTTCATTATTTTATTTCATTATTTCATATTCATTTATTATTTTTTAAAATCAAATAAACAATAATATTGATATTCATTCATCATATTCATTTAATATAATAAACATACACAACATTTCAGAATAAAGAATGAATAATTAAGAATGAAAATATTGAATTATTCAATATTTTGTTCAACATAAAATCAATAAAACATATAATTTGATAATAAATGAATGAAATATTAAAGAAATATACAATACTCAAGAATTAATAAAAAAGAAATAAAAAGAATAAATGAATATAAAATTGATAAATAATAGAAGAAAGAAATAGAAACACAACGAAAAACAAATAATATAAAAAGAATATAAATATATAAAAGAATAAAAAGAAAGTGTGAAGAAAGAATATAAAAGTAATAAATCACAAAGAGATGATAAAATAAGAAAAGAAGAAATAAAAAGTGTTTATTGTAAAAATTAGAAATATGAAATAAAAGTGTCTAATATAATTATGTAAAATGATTAATATTATTTTATTGATGAAAAATATTTTATTCTTTCTATGTTTATTATTTATATGTATAATTTCATCATGATGTTTATTATATATTCAATCATATGTGTTATGTTATTATAACATATAATAAGTGATAAAATATAAATGAAAATGATATGAATATATGATATAGAATATAAAACAAAAGAATAATAAGAATAAATGATAAATAAAACGAGAAATGATAATCAATGATATAATAATAAAATCAAAGTATAAAATATAAAATTAATATT
>NW_001914898.1:71294-92855 GCF_000208925.1 Entamoeba histolytica HM-1:IMSS | reverse complement strand
TAATAATTGAAGATTATTTATAAATAATATATAAACTAATTAATAAATAAATTAACAAAAAGAAGGAATATCTTTAGTATATAATAGTCAATAGGGCAAGAAAATTAGCAAAGAAAAAATGCATCTAAATAATTTACAAAAAAGAAAAAAGATGCAAAATAATTTGCCTCATTTGAATTTTCCATTTATTATATTTTGCTCTTAAAGAAAAATAAAAAATAAAAAATATGATAAATACAGAATATGTAAATATTTATGTTTATATTTTATTTTCAATTGTATTCTGTATGAAATATTAATGAAATAGATGATTTGATGAATCATATTTAATTGTTTGTATTCTTTTATTTATATGTTATTTATCTATCTTATTTTTATATATTTATTTCTCTGTTTATATTATTTATATCATTGTATTCTTATTATTATCTATATATTATTATATTATTATATTCTTCTTATTTTATTATTTTTATGTTTATATTATTTAGATTTTATTATTGTTATTCTTTTATATTTAAATGTATTTGTTTATTTGTTTATTAATCTTATTCATCTTTTATATTATTATCATTTATATCTATTTTCAATTTATATTTATTCTGTTTTTATTTATATTGATATTGATTTTATCTTTTATACTTTGATTTTATTATTATATCATTGATTATCATTTCTATATTTATTTATCATTTATTCTTATTATTCTTTTGTTTTTTATATTCTATATAATATATTCATATCATTTTCATTTATATTTTATTACATATTATATGTTATAATAACATAACACATATGATTGATAATATAATAAATATCATGATGAAATTATACATATAAATAATAAACATAAAAAAGAGTAAAATATTTTTCATCCATAAAATAATATTAAATATTTTACATCATTAGATTAGACACTTTTATTTCATATTTCTAATTTTTACAATAAAAATACACTTTTTATTTCTTCTTTTCTTCTTTTATTATCCATTTTCTTTTATTACTCTTTATATTCTTTCTTTTTATATTCTCTACTTTCTGCCTTCATTTGCTTTTTTCTTCTACTACTTCTTACTTTCTTTTTTTCTATTATTTGCTTTTTTCATTACCAACTTTTTATACTTCCTTCTTTTGTCAAATAATATTTCTGTTTTCTTCAATCCATGTTTTATTAATTTGAAGACTCTCATGACTACTCTTTTATTTGTTTCAATATTCATTTCTACTATTAATTTAGAACTTTTTATATTTCCATTTAA
Source organism: Entamoeba histolytica HM-1:IMSS (assembly GCF_000208925.1). Lineage (NCBI taxonomy): Eukaryota > Evosea > Mastigamoebida > Endamoebidae > Entamoeba > Entamoeba histolytica. The sequence continues at coordinate 91,596 of NW_001914898.1, read as the reverse complement.
ATATGAAGTTTGTCTATAATTGTCCAATTTTTGTACTTTTACTACTTTTATATATTACAATTTTTCTTTATATTATCATTTGAAGTTAATTTTTCTATTATTCAATCTATTCTTGAATTATCTTAATATTTCTTTTCCAATTTTTATGCAATTTATTCAAATGTTACCATTGTATGGTTTCTATGTAATGTCTTTTCCAATTTGAAATTCTTTTTTGAGTCTTCATTATCATCGTTTTTGTTCTTTTTATTCTTTTTTATTTTCTATTTTGTTAGTACTTTTATTTTGTATTCTAATTCTTTGTTTCATGAATTTTTTCGCAAATTCAATACTTTCTTGTTCATTTGATTATTCTATTTTTTCTTGCTTTTAAATTTATACTCGTTGCTTTTCTTAGATATTCTCTTTTTCTTCTATTTAAATCTTTCTTATTGTTTTTTTTTTAGATATTCAATTTCTTGTTTTACTTTCTTATTACTTCTACATTCATTTCTTTATTACTTCTTACTCTTCTTACTCTTTTATAATTCATATTTATTATTAAATCTATTATGTTATTTATTCTTATTTGTAGTATAGTTGTTGTATTTCTTTAGTATTTAATGTATTTTTCTATCTACCTTTTAATGCAATATGATAATTTATAAATATCTTGTCAATTCATTCAATAGTATATTTATCTATCATTTGCTTTTCATCACGTCGATATAATGATTGTTTTCTATTTGTTTTTTCTTCTTTATATTTTAATGGTTTTTCTTAACTCTTTTTCTTTCTTATATTCTTTCCATTTATTCATAGTTGTTATTCATTAAAAATTCACTAACTCTTCTACTTGTATCATTTTTTTTTCTTTTATTACAATTAAATACTCTTCCATTTTTCTTTCAACTCTTCTTTTTCTATCCATTTTATTATTTTGTTTTCTGTATTTCATTCTTCTTTTTTAATGATTTTCATTTGTATAACATCACTCTACATTAAAATTCATTAAATGGATATCCTTATTTAGTCTAATTGTATATTTTTCACATTATTATTTTTTGTTACATTACTTGAATCATTTTCCAAGAATGAAATTTTATTCATTATTAAAAGTTTACATAAAAAAATCGTTAATCTTATTATCAAAAAAAAAAAAAAAAAAATAAAATAAACAAAATATAAAACACGAGACTATTTTTATTGACTTTATTTATTATAAAAATATTTGAAGAATAAAAATATTGTAATAGAAATGAATAAAACCAACAACTTAAATCATTTAATAAAATAGATGATTTAATAATTATCATTTTAACTATTTCATCAACTATTTAATAAAATGAATAATCGAAGAAAATAATAAAATGATCATTCTTTTAAGTATTATACCTAATAAAAACAATAAAATAAACAAATAAATTATTTGTACAAGATATGTTATTAAAATAAATAGTTATTGTATAATGAATAAATGATGAATTAGTAAACCAATAAATAGTTAAAAAAGAAAATATGAATAATAAATATAAACCAAGAATTAATAAATTAAAAGAAACAAATAAACAAAATACCAAAGTAAATTTCAACTATTTTCATTAATAAAGGCATTAGTAAGTTTTGTAAAAAAAAACAAGAAATTCATATTGTTTATATAACATAATCAAATGTATTGAAAATCAAAATTAAATGGATGTTTAAAATGTTCAACCCCAAAAAATAAGATAAACAAATACTAGAGAACAGATGTGAATAATATTGGGAAAAATAAAATATGAAAAGAACAAAATAAAGAATAAGAATAATTTTATTCATAAAATATTGTAAGTTTAAAATGGGGAAAGAAAATAAAAAATGAATAATAAAATAGAAGAATAAAAGTAAGAAAGTCCAAGATTACCTTCAGTAGTGCATCGTACTTATAGGAAAGAGAAATGCGAGGGTCGCGGGTTCGATCCCCGCCGGGACCATTTTATTTTTCTTTTTTTTATTTATCATATTATTTCTTATTATAATTTAAATACAATCAAAAAAATTATTAACTATCAAATGAGAATATTATAATTTACAAATGTATAAAGATTAATCAACTTACAAATTATTTTGAATTAAGTAATGATAAAAAATTAGTAATAATGAAGAAATAATAATAAAATTAGTCACATTGTATATATAAATAAATTATAGAATATACTTCTTCATTATTATACTTAGTGTTATAGTTCCAAGTTTGTAGTATTAATGAATAATCAAACCCATTAACTTCAGAAATAATTTTTAATTATCATTATAATTAATCTATATTTTATATACATCTTTAAGTCTATAATTTTTTTATTTATCATTTTACTAACTAGTTACAAATAAAAATAAATATTTAAACCTTGTTTTCATGAAATTGTATTTAATGTATAAGAAGTAAAATTAACATTAACGTAGTTTATTTATTCTGAATAAATTCTTATTCATACTTGAGATTTCTTCCTCAATTATTTTATGACAGAATATTAATAACTGAAAAGATAAAATTTATAATTTATTTAATAAAAAGTAATTAATTAAGTATTAATAGAAATAGCTTCTATTGTTCCTGAATCAGGGGAGACTAATCCCATCCCTTCGTCTTCTTCTTCTAGTAGCTCTACTGAGTATGTTTGGTTGTGATAGAAGCAGTATTCCATGACAACAATCATGTTTTGTATTACAAGGTTTTTAATTTCTTTCTCGATGTCAATTTCAATTTTTAATTCTTTAATTAATTTAATACTTTCTTTATTCACTAATCCATTTATTGAAATTACTACTGGAATTATTTTGACATCTTTTAATTTTTCTATTTTCATTAGAATATTCTTTAATTCCTTATACTTATTTCTTTTCTTCCAATAGGCTCCATTAATATTGTGATATTCAACATTAATCTTATCAAAAAATGGACCAGTTTTATTCTTTTTATCTAATACATATATATCTGATATTTTGTGATATTGTCCATCACTTTTATGCATTTGTTTGTTCAATATCATAGTGATGTCTTTATATTTGAACATTGTTTCATATAGGGTTTTATATTTGTTATTTCATGTGTATTTTCTTATTAATCAATATGATGATGCCGAATGCAAAGGTTGATAAAATAAATACAATACATTTCTAAAAAAAATTAAAGAACTAACGATGTACAAAAAAACTAAAAAAAAAAAACAATAATACCAAGATGAGGTTCAAAGCAGAAATACAGAAAATAGAGGCATTTTTAAATGTTGTTCGTTTTTTTGCTGCTGTTGGTAAACAAGGGGTGTTTGCTATTGGCAAAGAAGACTTTTTTGTAGTCTACAAAGATTCATTATCTCAATTATACTCTATATTTATGTCAAAGCTATCACCGTTGTTTAGTGCGTTTGAATATGACGGAACAGAAGATCATGTCTATTTAGAATTTTCAACTGATGACTTATTACGTGTTATGCTGAATATAAAAGAGTCAGAAGTTTGCCAAATATCACTTACACGAAGTGCAACAAAAAGAGTACCTTGTTTAAATTTTAAGACAAATACAGATGGGATGGAGGTTACACAAGAATTAATTGTTACTATTAATAAACAAGGTGCTGATTTATATCATCAGCCAATAGAAATGAATGCACAAATGGATGTATCTGGTCAATTACATTCAATGAAACAAATGAAACAGGCGTTAGATAAGATGGCTGAGTTATCAGAAGAGGTTGTATTTAGTGCATCTCATGAAGGAGATATTCGACTTGTTTGTTCATCCAAACAAAGTAAAATGGAAGTTGTTTTTTCTGAACAAGACCATCAACCAAACTTTATATTTAGTTGTGCTTGTCAGTCAGGACAATTTAAAAAATTCTTTATATTAGAAAAACTTGAACCTGAACTATGTGAATATTATTATGAAAAGGATATGTTTTTTATTTTAAAAGCAACAACAAATATTGGAGAGATTTTGATTTATATCCCAGTGATTCAACCTTGAATAATTTTTTTTAATTCTATATTATAATAACAAAAAATCATTTTTTTTTGGTTATTTATTTTTGTTATTTGGTATTTTTTTTTTTGTTTTTACAAAACAAGATAATACCAATTTTTTTCGTACTTCTATTTCTATAGAAAAAAAGAAATAAAACGAAAGAGAACGAAGGCAAATAATTGAATATAGAATAAAAAGGGGGTAAAAAAGTTTTAAAAAAATTCTTGAAAGAAATGCCGAAATAAGAAATTAAAAAAGATAAATGTGTTAGAAAGCTTAAATCTATAAAGAAGGATTAAAAAAGATCAGAACTAAATAAGAATAAATAAATAAATGACTAATGATGAGGGAACTTCTTTTGATGAAATGATATCGACAACGAGTGAAGAATTGAGAAGTCGAAATGTTAAAATAATACTACTAGGAGATGATTTGGAAGGTGTTAATGAGTTAATTAAGAATGGATTAGCAAGGCTTTTAATTAAAGAGAAGTTAGATGAAGAAAACTATAGAATACAACATGAAGGAGAAGAAATAATGTTGACAATAAGTTATACTGGTTTGTTTCAATATGAATAACTTAAGAATGATTTTTTAACATAGTCTTTTAGATGGAAAAGAAAAAATGGAGCCATTAACTACCATGCTCTTTAAGTCTGCTAACGTTGTATTTATTGTTTATCAAATTGGTCATCCTGAAACTGCTGAACATTTAAGCTCATGGTTAAAAGAAATTGATAGGTATGCTGAAAATAGTGTCCCAAGAAAACTTCTTGGATTAAAGTCAAATAAAGCACTAACAGAAGTTAATTATGCCAAACAATTTGCTGAAGAAAATTTGGTAAAAAATGAAGTGTTGGACATTAATGACCCAACTCTATGTTCTCAATTATTTATTAAAGAGATTGATAATGCACTTATTGATTCAGTACAAAGTAAACCAATTCCACTAAAGAAAAACGAGAAGAAATATTGTTGTTGTCTTATAATGTAATTTATTTCCTTTTTTTTAATTCTCATACCACTACAATTTGTTTTTGTCATAAAAACAAATCGCATTTCTATTATTATATCTTACCCATCTCTGTAAACTAATAAAACAGGAACAAAAAGAAAAATTCCTAAATTAATTTGCTGTCACAAAATTCAAATTAATTTTTGTTACATCTATATAGCAATATAATTGAATATATGTGTTTCAATGTCACGTAGACAAGAAAAGAAGTGAGAGGATATTGGAGAGTGATAAAGATGGGAAGGAGAATGTCTAAAATGTAAAAAGAATTCAAGAATAAGAGTTATAAGAAAGAAAACAAACTGAATGGAGTTTAAGGGAGATACGATGTTCAAGTAACAACTCGAATTGTGTTTTGCGATTGATTAATAAGGAGAGAGAATTATTGAGAAAGTAGAAAGAGAGAATCAACCCCAAAGACAAACACGCAAGGATGTGGAGAATACCAATGAGTTTGAAAATACGGAGAGGAGTAAATGTGCCGAAACCAACAACATAACAAAGGTGGAAGAAGCACACAAAGCCGTAAAGACAAAGTGCTATTAGGGTAAGAAAGAAGAGGTAAAATAGAAGTAAGTTGTGACGACCAATACAAAAACCAAAGTAATCGCAGTGATGGTCTTTTAATTCGACACAATAACCACACTGAGAACAATGGAAACAACGTTGAGGGATAAAACGTTTGCAAACACAACAATATCGAATAGGGTAGTCTACGTCATAACAATGCCAATTGTTGACAAATGCTTCATTTGCTCTAGCAATCGCGTCTTGCTTTTCTTCTAAAGATGCGTATGGAGGAATGATGTGTGGCTTGACATACAGAATGGAGAAGTAGACAAAGAGAAAAAAGATAAGAAGGTAAAGTCCTAGGTTGATAAGAAAAGAACCAAAGTAAGATTGGTCAATCAAGCAAGAAGGAACTATCCAGAAGAAATAGATAGCGTAGACCAAACAAGCAACGCATGGTGCAAAGAAGTGAAAGCGTCCAAATGAAGGAAGAGAAAGGTTGAGGTGTGAATAATATGGATGTGGAATATCTTCCATTTCTCTTCTTATTTAGTATTTGTTTGTTTATTTCATTTTAGAATAAAATATAATAAATATATAATAAATATATGAAAGATTAATTTATTTTAGTCAAACAAACTTATTACATAAACCAAATAGATGATTAGAAGAAAGAAAGTAACTTATTAAAAGAATTTATTGATACGTGGAAGTAAAAGAATGTGCTAAAGATTTTCATAATATTGAATATTTATACACTAATTACTACTACAAATTCAAAGGCAAGAAGAAGTAATAAATAAAAATATAATAATATTGAAAGAAACAACAAGAATAAATGATTAAATTAATAAAGATAAATTATATGAAGTTGGAGAAATTGAAACAAACGAATGAATGTAAGTATATCAAATTTAGATATTTTTATATTAAATAATGAAATTTAATTCATTTATAAAGATTCATTTTTAATTTAAATTAGTATAATATTGTGTTATGTAAAATATTAAATAGATGATAATAGTCAATTATATTCTTTAGAATTTATTTATTTTATTTGTAATTTTATTGTTTATAATCTTCGTATTAATTAATAAGAATTTATTGGTACTATGATATTATACATTCTCATTTATTATTTCATTTGTTTAATACTAATTTTAACAAGTTGGCTGTATTTTTTAAGTATAAATAAAATGATAATATTATTTTAGAATAACACACTAAAAAGACAAAACAAACAACTAAAATAAGGTGTAGATTATTGAATATTTGAAATTGCTAATTCAAATTTATTTAATAGGTGATCAAAATATGTTATTTATTTACATAATACTTTTTTATGTCTACATTTCTTCATTATAGATTATTCATATATTATTAAAATAGAATAAAATGGTTTAAAAAATTTGGATTTGACGTTAATAAGTATATTATATAAGAGTTTATTGAATTTTAAATAGGTAAAGAAATTTATTTTATTATTTAATGGGTTTGACATACATCACATCAATTTAGTATTATTTATTATTTTATTTTCTCATATAATTTACCATTTTTATTCATTTAATTTGTCATTCTTTTGTTATGTTCTACGTCTTCTATTCTTTTATTGAATTTATTTATTTTCATTGTTTGTTATATTTAGTATCATTTCTTGCTTCTTTATTAAGTTTAATTTGTATTTAACTCCTTTATTACATTCTATTTCTTTTTGAAGTTTGTTTCTTTATTTTCATTCAAGTAATTTCAATGAAATTCATTAATTTAAATTCAAAATTTACCATTACATACATTACTTATTATTTTCAATCATTGTTTATTACTTTCTTGTTTTCTAAATTATTTTATTTTCTTTTTGAATGGAATAAACTTTTCTCAATTTATTAAATAATACATTCATTATTTCATTTCTTTGATTATGTAAATATCTTTTTTTCGATTATCCATTATTTTGTACTTCCATCTTTTCTTCATACACTTCTTTGTTTATATGTATTTCTATAATGATTGTTTTTATACGTAAAATCATATAGCTGAAATTATTATAAGCAGGGATACTGCAATACAAATGATATAAGTGTTAATTTATAATTCCTTTATTTATTTGAGTTATTCAATTCTTTATTCGTTTCACATTCTCTTACTATTGCTTGTTTTGAATTATTTCTTCATTCTCATTTGTTCGTATGATATACAATACTTGAATAATAATACAGGTAAACATAATTGAAAGAATACAAATAAAAGAGGGTTAGATAACTAATAGTTGAATGAAATAAAAAACAATGAAAGAATATGTTAATATATTAAGAAAAGAAAAACAAACTTTAACAAGAATAACTGATGAGTGACAAAGAAGTATTAAGAATGAACAAACAAAAGAATATATATTCTTGTTATTTATTTCATAAACAACTATTTAATTGATTATTAACATTAATATATTTATTTACTATGTTTTTTGATATTATTGTTATTGTTTTTCTTTATTATTATTCTTTTGTTCTTTTATTTACTTGTTTATTTATTATTTTTGTTTCTTTTTATTCTATGTTTTGAGTTATTCATTTATTTCGGATTATTTATGTTTCATTATTATTAATAGATAGATGCTTTTTAAATAATTGAATATTTCTCTATTTTCTTTCTTATTTATTACATTTCATTCTTTCTCTTGACATTCTTTCAGTTTAGATTATTTTTTATTCAATATCACATTAATTAATCCCTCTATCATAGTACAGTATTTCATAATTAATAAGTGTACAACATTATCGGTTTATTATCCTTTCTTTTATTTTCTCTCTCATTTATAATTCTTTAATACATTTGTTCCACTTCTTCATTATCATTCTTTATATTTACTAAAAATTTTCATTATATATGAATTTTTGACTCTATCTATTCTCTATTTGAAATTGACTGTTTATTCATTTCTTATTCCCGTGTGCTTTCATTTGAATTTCTCATATTGAGTTTATATTCTCTAAAAAGTCTATTATTTATTGCCAATTATGTTTCTTTATTTTTGTATCTTCCTCTATACTTTCACTTTTTAATTTGATGTTATGAATTATTATCAGACACTCTTTTCTCTTTCATTCATAACTCTCGACCGTTTGTTTACTTCTCATATCACTTCTGACTTCATTGCCTTACCATCTTATTTCTTTATACAATGTAATAATTTCCATTTGTTATTTTAAATAATAAACGAAGATAAGCCAAATAGATTAATGATTGAATGATTTAAATACCAACACAATACACAAAATGAGAAGAAAAAACATATGTGTGTTGAAAATAAAAACAAGAATTAAACAAAACAAATAGTTGTTTAACATGCATGAATCAACCCACAAATAAGTTTAGCACTTCCTCCTTCTAAGATCTTTTCAATCAACTTATCAATTCCATATGAAACAATCTTTGTGCATAATGTTTCAACAAGACCATCTGCTTTAGCACAGAGTGTTTCAAGATAATCAGTTACTTTATCAACTGCTCCACCAAGGACTAAATCAATCAACTTTCCAACAAGTGATGTACAAACAGGACAAAGAACTGGAATTTCTCTGTCTTGTTGTTTTTCTTGAGAAGCTAAACATAAAACAAAAACACAAAGGAGAACAAATAACTTCATACAAATAAATAAAATGGTTACTCATAGTTCTTCTTAAATATGTTTCAAACTTTTCTTAAAAATTACCAATAATATTATCAAAAGAATAAACATGAAATAACAAAATGACTAAATTAAACCAAAAAGAAGAAAAAGAAGTTATAAGTCAACATTTTGAATCTTTTTTTCTTCTTCCTCTTCACTTGATTTTTCTTTTTTTTTTCTTTTCTCTTTATTTTACATTTTTCTTCTTGTACTTATTTCTTATTTACTCATCTTTGTTATGTTTTATTTCAACCTTTATTTGAACTTTTGGTAGATTCTAACAAAACCTACTCCCACTTCTGTATATTTTCCTTTATTATTTTATCTTTTTTAATACTCTTTACTTCCTTGTTTTTCTTTCACCATAAATATCCATTACTGTTATGTACTTCTTGTTATTTGTGTTTTGATTCAATTTACCTTATGAATATCTTTATCACCAAAACAATCCTTTATTTTCAATCGGTTTTGTTATTATGACAATTCCTTCTCATTTCTCCTTTGTCTTGACTGTGTTTTTTGACTTTTAGAAGATTATCTAGAAAATGGTGATATAAACTATAACAATAACTCTTTTCATACTCTAATATAAATCAATTTAAGAAGTTAGTCTACACAAATCATTAACAATGTGTAATCATCATTTATGAACAATTCGTCTTTTACTTATTACAACCCATTTTCATGTTTTTGAAACAAAGGAGAATAATAATTACTTTTCTTATTTCTTGCTTTGTTCTTATTTGCTTTTTCAATAGTCACTTAAAGTGTCTTTCTCCATTACCTCTACACACAGTCTACAATATGAAATACATGAGCAATAATGTTTTAAGAGTAAATATATTACAAACAATGAACATATAAAAATTTCTTTATAAAGTTTATTCAGACACATTAAATGAAGTGACATTTATATTCATGGTTTGTTTTTGTAAATGTCTCATTTTTCTGACTTTTTTTCATTTGTTTTCCCTCAGTTCGAAAGTATCATTTTAAAAACATTACACATATATTGAAATAAATCATGACTTTGAATCATCAGTTATTGTCTTGTTATGATGTTATCTTTTAGTAGAAAACATTTTACTCAATACTTCAAGAATAGTAGGGATTATTGTTTATACAGAAATATCATTGATTATAATAGAAGAGTGAGCATTTATTAAGGTGGTAGTGTTATTTATTTATCAACACTCAATTCCATTTGTTAATAAATGAATTGAATATATGAGTATTATCAATAGAAAAGGATATATTTGATGGAGTTGAGAATAAATGGAATAATGGAATAATAATATGGTTGTACATGATATTCATTCAACATAAAATAAGAAAATAAGAAAATAAAGAAAGAGAAGCTTTAATATACATTAAATTCAAAACCAAATGAGAAAGTTACTTGAATGAACAATAAATAAAATGATGAAATATGAAATGAAATTAATTCAATTGAAATAAATGAGTATATACATTGTTAAAAAACTTAAATTTATAATTATATTCTGTTATCCTTAGTGATAAATGTCATACATTTGGTTATTGGGTTGAATGAATTTATTTTGATAATTTTAATACAATAATTTAAGTTTTACGAAATTTTAGGATTTCAATTTAATATACTGTTTTCCGAAAGAGGAAAGAGAATTTCTTCTTTGAGCGTATTTTCAGCAAAGTAAAATTAACATATACAACTTTTATTATAAAGTAGTTTGTTACACAAATACACTTTAAATAATATTAGACATTAATATCAAAACAAATATTTATACTAATTTAAAAAAAAATTTTTGTAAATTTTTGTATAAGAAAATGAAACGTAAGTATTAATATTTTAATATTAATAAGTTCATAATTTGAAAGAAACATCCTATTGTTTAATACTATTTTTATTAATCAATTAAATCGAAATATTAATATTTAATAACTGTACAAAAATATTTTTATTATTAACCAGAATATCTTTATATTCTTTTATATTCTTCTTCTTAATAAATCATAAAATTCAAAAAATGTATAATATACTATTTGATTTAATATAATGACATCACAATAAAAACATATTTATATAAGTTTAATAAAATAAAAATATCTGTTATATTATATAGGTAATAATCATTAATACTCTTTTCCTATTATATTCTATGGTTTTAGTATGCAAAATGAAAAACAATTAAATAAACTAATACGTACCATTATTTACTTGGTATATTTCTGTATGTTATTACTCTCCAAACTATTGATTATTTAAAACATAAAATAAAAAAAATGTCAAACTCACAATAATATAAATTACATTTATCAAAGAATATTTATCTAATAACTAATGAGATAAATCTCTCTAAACAATATAATCATATAACTAATTATGTGTTTTAGTTGTTAATTCAGAAAAAAAACAGAGCTATTTATTTTTTTGCTTAATTTCATTTAATATTTAATAATTAATTAAACGTATTATGATAGAATATTTCAAAGAATGATCTTTCTTGTTAGTTACATAATACCAAAATAATAAAGACTGATACGTTTGGGTAATGAAGGATATTAGATTTAAAAAATCAAAATGGAAACTTGAAAATGATTCAATCTGAAAATAAACAAAACATCAAAACACTTAAAATAGCAAAAAAAACTTTTTTGTTATAACACTTTTTAAAATTTTTTTCTAAGATATGGAGATAAGATAAATAATGAATGTTAAGGAAAGAAATAGTAAAAGAAGGATTAAAATAAAAAAATTGAATGAACTCAAAAAAAGAGATAAAAATAGATTTAAGTTAATACAGTTATAAGATCTGCATCTTAAATTCAATTCATATGTCGCATACCTATGAAACTTTAAAAACTCCACCAAGTGGAGGGATTTGTGCTGAATGTCAAAAGGCATTTAAAAGTAAAGAGAGTGTAGTTAAATGTACTAAATGTGGAGTAATTCTTCACAGTAAAAAATGTGAAGAGAAATATAGTAAGAAACGAGGAAATTGTACTGGTGTAAAAAGTTCTGGAAGTACAAGTAGTACATCAACTTCATCAACAAAACTAAATGGTAATAATAGTAAAGGAAGTGGAACACATTCTACACAATCTAAATCAAGTAGTTTAACACCTGAAGAACGAGAAAAATATATGAAAGAAATTGGAGAATCAATGAAAGTAGATGTTTCAGTATTACCAAAAGATCAATTAGATATTTTAATTGAGAAATATATTGAACAAAAACAAAAAGAGAATGTAATTATTAAAAGTCAAATGTCAACTCCTGAAACAGCTGTAAAGCGATTAGTAGATAGTTCATTTACTTTAAAAGAACTAAAAGACTTTGAAATTGAAATTAGAAATGCTAGTACTAATTATATTCAAAAATTTATTGAAAATAAAGGAATAGATGCTTTCTTTAAAATGTTTAATAAACTTATGATGAACCCTCATTTTAAAGTTACAGAAATTCCTGAAGCTGAAAAGAAAACTATTTATATTTTAAGAAGGCTTTTAGAAACTGAAACAATTTTTAATAACGTTATTTGTAGTGCAGAATATCTTTGTACTATTTTAATGGCATTATCCTCTAAGTCTATCTCTACAAACGAACGAATTGAATTAGTTAATGGAGTCTTACTAAAATCATGTGGTAATTCTGAAGAAACTACAACTCCACCTTATGAAATAAATTCTAAAAATTTAATTAAAGCATCTACTGAGCTTAAAAGTAAAAGAAAAAATAAAATTAGATTTGAATGGCTTGTTAACCTTTTTGATACAGAAAATAATGAACTAAAGAAAGCAGCCATGGGAGTAATGCATGCAATGGTAAAAAATATTGATAATATCTTCTTGAGAATGGATATTAGAACAGAATTGATTTGTCTTGGTGCTGAAAAGTTTATTGCAAATATTAATGAAATTTATGGTGAGACTGATGACCCTATTATGGATATTTTTGATGACTGGATTCAAATAAGTGAAGATGATGACAAAACAATGAAGAACCTAATTGAAAAGGTAAATGATAAGTTAGAAGACAAAATTGATTTAAATGATGATAAAAAAGTTTCTAATTCCTTAGAAAGAATTATGAAAGACTTACATATTGATAAGTTATATCATGAATTAATGAAAGAAGCTGCCTATTTGTCTAGTTCAGATACATCATCAGTCATTATGTCTAAATGGATGGCTTTTGAGTGTATTACTAGAATGGTTGGGTTCTATGATCTTGATAGAAAAGATCTTGATGGGGTTCAACCATATGATGAAATTTATGAAATTGGAGGGAAGAAAGTAAAATTAAATGAATTGTTTGAGAGTGTCTCTTCTGTAGCATCTTTGTATATGATTGATTCGGAATTAAAAGTTGTTAACGATAAATTGGTTGCAGCAAAAAATCAATCTGCTACTGCATCAGATCGTTTGAAAAAGAGAAAAGATAGAATCCCAGAATATGAAAATGATAAGAAAAAAGCAGACAATGAAATGAAAATTAAGCAAGAAGCTCTTCAAGGGTCTAAAGCTAAGCTAGAAGGGTTTAAACAAGACCTTACCTCTTTACAAAAACAACTTGCTGAAAGACCTTCCACTGTTGTTATTGGTAAAGTTAATACAACAATAACTAATAACGCTACTAGCACTATGCCACCCCCACCTCCACCTCCTGGAGCAAGTTCAATTCCACCCCCACCACCTCCTCCTGGAATGCCTGGTATGCCTCCACCACCACCTCCTCCTGGAATGCCTGGTATGCCTCCACCACCACCTCCTCCTGGAATGCCCGGTATGCCTCCACCACCACCTCCTCCTGGAATGCCAGGTATGCCTCCACCACCACCTCCTGGTATGCCAGGTATGCCTCCACCTCCTCCTGGAATGCCAGGTATGCCTCCACCACCACCTCCTGGTATGCCAGGTATGCCTCCACCTCCTCCTGGTATGCCAGGTATGCCTCCACCTCCTCCTGGTATGCCAGGTATGCCTCCACCTCCTCCTGGTGGTTTTGGATTTAGACCAGCTGCACCTAAACCGAACGCATATGTAACTATGTTGCCAAAACCCACCAAAAAAGTTAAAAACTTCCAATGGCAGAAACTTACAGATAGACAATTACAAGGAACTGTATTCCTTAAGATGGATACATTAGACAAAATTCCAATTGATTTTAAGATGATAGAAGAACAGTTTAAAGTCCCTGAAAGGGCAAAACCAACAGAGGCTAAAGAAACAAAGAAACAAGGGCCTGTTTGTATTCTTGATGGTAAACAAAATCAAACATTAACAATTACATTAAAAGGATTTAAGAATAAAACTATTAAAGAAGTTTGTGTTGCGGTAAATAAATGTGATGCATCATTATTTGAAGAGGCTAGTGCTGTTAGAAATTTACAAAAAGCTATTCCAAGTAAAGAAGAAATGGAACCAGTTTATGCATATTATAAAGAACATAATGGAGATGAAAGTAACATTGGAGTTGCTGAACAATTTGCATATGCATTGAGTAATATTCAATCCGTTAATATCAAATTAGAAGCATTTGCATGTAAATTAGAATTTCCAGTGAAATTATCAGAAATTCTTCCAGACATTAAGAAAGTTGAAGTTGCCTGCAAACAATTACTTGAAAGTAAAAAATTACTTCGACTAATGGAAGTAATTTTATTGATTGGTAATTATTTAAATCAAGGAACTGCTAGGGCTAAATGTCATGGATTTTCTTTTAACACGTTACAAAAATTGAGTGATACAAAAACTGGAGATAATAAACGAACACTACTTCATTTTATTGCTTCAATTGTTGAAGAAAAATATAAAGATGATGTACTTGGATGGGATGAAGAAATTATTGGAGTTGTTGATGCATCAAAAGTTCCAGGTGCTCAATTTGAATCAGAAATTGGAGGACTAGAAAAAACATTTGCAACAATTGAAAGTTCTGTTAAAAAAGTGAAAGAAGAAGAAGGGTGTGATTTCTTATCTGTAATGAATGCATTTATTCTTGCATCTAAACAAGACCTTGTAGATTTAAAAGAAACGTATCAAAAGACTATGGTCATTTATAAAGATGTACTAAAATATTTTGGTGAAAATGTGAGTAAACCACCTGCACCAGAAGAGTTCTTTAAACCACTTGCATCATTTATTGAAAGTTGGAAAAATGCAAGAAAAGATAATGCAAAAGCAAAAGAACAAGAAGAAAAAGAGAGGAAAAAAGCTGAAGAAGCTAAAAAGAAAGCTCAATTGGCAGCAGCTAGAAAAGCTGGTGGAAAAGTTGATGCTCTTGGAGATGTAGATACAATGAAAAAGTCACCGATTATCAGAAAGAAAACAACAAAGAAAATGGTAAGAATAGCTGAAGTCTAATTCATTAAAAAACTAATAATTAAAATTTTTTTTAAATAATTAAAATAACAAAAGAATTTAATTCATATATCAAAAATAAAATTACATCGATATTATTATATTTTTTATTTGTTTTTATATCTAATTATATTATAAGATTCATACCATTTTGTATTTAATCTCTTAGACTGAAATATTCTTATGAATCAGTGTCATTTCTTATTTAAATTTTTTACAATTACTATTATTTGTTTCTCTAATCAAACTATTCATTTTCCAATGAAATTATTTTGTTTTTTAAAGAACTACACTAACGTATTATTTGTAAATTACTTATTTGAAATACTTCTTCTAATGGAGTCTTCAAAAGGCATCAACTACCTAAACCCGATACATTTTTTGGTTAATTTGTTTTTGTAGTAATGTTAAAATATAACAAAAATAAAAAGAAATAAAAATATTCAATTTTTTATTGTAAACCAATAAAAAATAACAACTAAATAACAAAAAATAATAATTAAGAATGAAGTATAGTCTCGACTTTTTCTACAAATATTCTTTTTAATTGTTTTGAGTTTCTGAACGACTAATTGAGGAAATAGGAGAAGATGATGACGATGAAGATTTTTGAGTTTCTTTTGTATCTTGATAAATTTGATGCAAATGAGTAGTTGATAATTGGGATGGAGTAGATGATTTAGAAATTTGTTTTACAGAATTTTGAGATATCCTAGAAGTAGGTCTTGAAGGTAGTCTTGAAGGAGTGATAGCTTTAGAGAAATTTGATGGTGTTTCTATTTTCATAGGAGAAATAGGTGCCATCATTTGATTTGTTTCTAATTCCATAATTTTAATTTGTTTATTTTCTTCATCTTCAATAATTGAAGGTTCATTTAAGAAACAGTTCTTAATTACAAAAAATACAATATTAAATAACAATATTACAAAAAAAGAAACAATAATACATGACATAACAACCCATACTGATGTACTAACACTATCATCTTCTTTAGTATTATTTTCTTCATTTAATTTAGTAATTTCATATAAGAAATTTAATACTAAAACCATAAGATGTTTAAATAAACAGAGTTTTTAGTTCATAAAGAAAAGGAACAAAATACTTTTAATTTTTCTTTTTTAATACATTTGTAGTTTCTTTTTAGTTGTTTTTAATTATTATTTCATTCTTTCATTTTTATTATTTAAAAACTATAATTTAATAATTTTTTATTACAAAAACAAAAAAATAATAAAATTTTATAAATAGATTTTTGTTAATTAATATATTTTTGTTTTACAAAACATTATTTTATTTATATTTTTTTATTAAAAGAAGTGTTGTTTGAAGATAAAATAAAAATTAAAATAATTCAATTTACTAATTTAAAACATTTGTTTACCACCTAATATCATAACCTCTACAATTTCATTTGCTTCTTTCATTTTCATTAAAAATGTTGTCATATCAAATAATACTGGAGTCCAACAAATTGATAAATTTGTAGCATTCATTAAAGTAGTTTTTTGTTCTAATTGAATATCAAAATTAAGTTCCATAATTTTGTGTAATAAAGTATAATTCTCTTCTGGTAAACTTTTAAGTAATAAAAAAACTTGTTTGACTCTTGCAGATTTTTGAATATCTTTCATTCCCCAAATTTCAAGTAAACTATTTTGAATTTCAATATCAATAAGTCCACCTGGAATATCTCTAACAAAACGTTTAAGTAAAGAAGATAATTCTTTTGGTTCTAATAATTTAAAATTAGTAACAGACATTCTATTTATTATTTCTTCAATTTCTGAAACTTTTCCACATTCTCTAAATATTCCTTGAACTATTCCACGCTCTTTAATTTCTTTTATAATTTGTTCTAAAGCAATAGGAATACAATTTGATGGTCTGTTTTCGTTCTTTAATATTTCATGAAGTGGTTGATTTCTATACAATACAATGTCTTTAACTGATACTTTTCTCCACTCTCCTTCTTTTTTTCTTTCATAAAAATCATGTCCATCAATACAAAAATGTTTATATGTATCAAGAAAACTCAAAACAAGTTGTGGTGAAAGTTGAATATTTTTTTTAGCTTTAAATATTGAAGCACTTTTAATTTCTAATTTTTCTGTATCTTCTGAATTAAGAGTTTTTCCAACTTCTTTTGATGCTTTCTTTACATCATTATATAATGTTGTTACTTCATCCAAATAATATTTTTGTTTTTCTTGACAAGATAATATTTCTCCTGATAAGAATCCTGTTCGAGTAATCATTTCAGATAATTGGGCATCATCGATAATACTCATTGCTTCATCACTCATAAATAATTCTTGTAACCTCTGAAAATGTTCACCAAGGTCTTTCATAGTTTTAAATATTGATGTAAGTATTGTTTGTTCTTCTTTTAAAAATCCAATTCGTTTATCAAAATAATTCTTTTCTTCTTCAATCTTTTCACTTGAACTTGCCATATTTATCATTTTTAAGTTCTTTTCTTTTTAATTATATAAAAGATAGTTTTTATTTATTTGGAATGTTTTTATATTATTCTTCCTTCTTTATTAATTTCATTTATATTCTTCTTTATATTTTCTCTTTTGATTGTATTACCATTGTTTTTAATTTTTTGTTTTTAACAATTTCAAAGGTAATTTTCTTCTTGAATAATTGATGACTAAATAAATTAACAATACTTATTATTGTGTTTAAATGTTATATTCATTTATTGAATAATATGGTTGACTTTGTAAAGAAAATATTTTTTTATTAAATAACAAAATGAAATTTATTATTTAATATATAATTAAATTTTATAAAGATATTTTACTTTTTTTATTAACCATAACAATTATAGACTTACAATCCCTGTTGTTAATTAATAAAACTATCCATTAAAAAACAAGAATGTATTTTATCTATTATTCCATAAATGGAATTGAATGTTATAATTTGTGTTAAACTAAATAACGTTATTGTCAAGAAAAATAAAACAATAGATTTTATAGGAATGATAGAATTATTGACCAAATATTAATAAACACTTTATTTTATTAAGTCAATTTATAAGGAAAGAATGATAATTATGATGATTAATAAAATTATATTGAATAATATTCAAAAGATTTAGACGGCATAAATAAAATATTATCAATTATAATAATTTGTTTTTAAATAATATAATTTTATTATAATTATTAAATTTTATATTATAAAACAAAGTAAAAAATTAACAAGAAGTTTTAAAACACAATAATTATTTCTTTGCTTTTTTAAAGTCTTGAATGTGAGTTATATGATTTTTAGTTAATGGTTTCTTTTTATAAATTGATTTGAGAATCGACTCAGTTGGAAGATGGCTTTGTTGAATAACACTTAAAATGGCAGGAATGCTATGATGGAATTGACGTTCATAATATAATTTTGCATCCCTAAAATCAAGAGTATTATCAGATCGATGTCTGGCATATACCATCATTTCTTCTGCACTTTCAATTACATACTCTTCGACTAAGTCTTGAAGAAAGCTTATAACTTCTTGATCAGGAGCTAATCGTGCATCAAGCATTTTCATAAGTTGAATAATGTTATCACGAGGAACTAATTCTCCTTGAGTTCTTGCTTTTATGGGTTTTGCAATTTGTCTATAAACTGATGTTGTTGTTCGATTATCCATTTATAAAATATAACTTTGGAATTTTTTATTTTTTGTTTTTGTTATTTTAAAAAGACTTCTATTCTCTGCAAATAATATAAATATGTTTATTATCATTATTCATAAATATCATCTTTACTTCTCTTACTGAAAAGAAAAAAAATACATTAATGTTCAAACAAATATTGGAGAATAAACAAATATCAATAAAAGGTATAATATGAATGATGAAAGAGAAAGAATAAAAACGTAATTAAAAAGAAACAAAACATGAAAATGAAGAAGAAAAAGAAAAAGATGAGTAAATTCATGACAATAAAAAAACTGCCAATAAGAAAATAGAATATTAAAAACAATGATTTAAGTTACATTAAAGAGTAACAAGTGAACAGAGAAATGAGAGTATGAAGAAATACAAAATAAGTGAAGAGAACGATGGTATAGAACAAGTAATATTCAGTCCAAGATAAAAGAAATAGAGAAACAGAAAATACAGTGACAATAAATACATAACAACGATAAGAAGAAAGAATAATAAAATGAAGAAAATACATGAATAAAAAATAGACAAACAAAGAAGAAATAAACATAAAGCAACAATAAATAATAAATAGAATAACAAATGAAGATGATATGATTCTCTAAATATGATATAATAAAATGTTAATAAGAAAATAAGAAAAGAATGAAGAAAAAGTACAATAAAAGATGAGACAATACAATGATAGAATAGTCATATGAATAACTTCAATAAACATTATAAATAATACAAAGAACATTAGAGTAATTAAGACATAAAAAGAAACAAGATAAAAAAAAAACAACAAATTTTAATTCTAAACATGATAAAAATCATTGGACATTGATTCTATCATAATTTAACATAATCAATTGAAATAATTGATGACAATGAATGGATTGATTTTCTCAAAATAAGAGAAAATTATTCTATTTATATTTAATTAAAGACTTTTTTATTTCAATTATTTAAGAAATTATGAAATACTTGAAAATCATATTGTAAATTAATTTTTCTTTTCAATTAAATAGCCTTTTTATGTATTATTATAAGGTTCCTTCTTTGTCGTCTATTCTTTCATCAGGATTTGGATCATAATATTTATCTAAAGTTTCATTTGAAATTC
>NW_001914898.1:63680-71194 GCF_000208925.1 Entamoeba histolytica HM-1:IMSS | reverse complement strand
GTCCATTAATGTCAAGATAATCTTCTGCAATAACATTAGGTCCTTTATCAACTGGTTTACCAGATCCATTGAAAACTCTACCAAGCATATCTTCTGAAACTGGAATTGTCAAAACATCCCCTGTAAATTCACATCTTGTATAACGTGCATCAATACCTGAAGTTCCTTCAAACACTTGTACAACAGCTTTATTCCCAGTAACTTCTAACACTTGTCCTTTACGAATACTTCCATCTCCTAATTTAATATTTACAATTTCACTATACTTTGGTCCTTTAATGTTATCAAGAATAACTAATGGTCCATTAACACTAGTTACTGTTCTATAATCTACATATTAATATCTTTTATTGTTTGTATTTCTTTTTTATAACAAAGTAGGAGTAGTATTATTTATTTCATTTTGTAAATAACAAATTGTGCTTATTATTACAACTTCTTCTTAACTTGAAAAAAAAAACAAACCAAGTACAGGATTAACAATATAATCACGAGTCACTGCAGCAGCGTTAATTTTGAAAGCTTCCATTTCAATTGAAAATATAAGATTTCTTTCAACTCAAAAATCTTTCCCACAAAAAAAAAAAATATTTTAAGAATTTCATTCTTCTTTTTTGTGTTAACAAAAACCCTTTTTCTTGTTTTTTTCGGTTTTTTGTTCATCAAACAAAAATCAACTCTTATATTTTTATTACTTTTAACTATCTCATTATAATTTCATTTTTTGTTTGTCTTTTTATCATAAAATTAAAAAGTCTTAATACAATAACATTTACTTAAAAATACAATTTTGTTTTATATAACTTAATTAAACCAATGATTTAAACTTTCATTTTTTTAAAATCATTTTAAAAAAGGAACTAATAGAAGTTGAAATAAAATAAAAATACCAACCAATCCTTAATTAAAGAATATTATTTCTTTTTCTTAATTCTTTAAACCTTTTAAATTCATTTATTATAAGACTAGATTTAATATCTTCAGGAAGACGGTCATAACTCCAATCTTCAAAATAATGGAACCAATAAGGATCAATAACACGAGTCAAACCAACATGGATCAATGCAGAATCAACAAATTGGTCAGGAGTACAAACAGAAAGTGAAGGTGGCATTTTACCAATCATTTCAGTTGAAATATGCCAAGGTCTAAAGACAGTACAATCAATATTAGAATATTCATAAGAAATACTTCTACTTAATTGAAATATAAATTGTTTTGTCGATGCATAAATAGCGCTGTAAGGTGCAGGAGTTTTAGATGTACAACTAGACATAAAAACAATAAGATTTTTAGCATTTTTAATTGAATGACGAATAAAAAGATGAGTTATTTGAGAAGTAATTTCAATGTTTAATTTAATCATATTATTAGTTTCTTCTAAAGGAATATCTGTAAATATTCCTTTAATAGAGCGACTAACATTATTAATTAAAACAGTAACATTATTTTCTTCTAATAAATTATCAATCAATTTCCAATGAACTTCATTTATTTGATATAAATTAATTGTTAAAATTATTACTTGAATTTTATATTTTGACTCTAATTCTGTTTTTATTTCATTCAATAATTCAGTTCTTCTTGCAATTAAAATAAGGTTAAATCCTTCTTTAGCTAACCTTTCAGCAAATGACTTTCCAACACCTTCAGAAGCTCCAGTGATAAGAGCAAAACTATTTTTTGCATGATATTTTTGTATAGGGTTAGGATGAATAATTCTACGAATAATAAACCTCCAAATGAATAATAATAATGGTAAAATGAGAATAATATTAATTAAAATACCAACACTAAGGAGTGCAATTTGTTGTAATAATTTCATTATAAATTAAAATACATTATTGAGTAAATTTACTTTAAATTTATAGAAATATCATTTTTAATGAAATTTTATTTTTATTTTAGATGAAAAGAAATAATAAAATAATAATAAGGTATTACTTTAATTTTAGTTTTTAATAACAAATTTTTTTTTTAAATTTGTTATATATAAAAAATGAAAAAGAGAAAAAAAAAAATAAAGAAACTATAATTAATAGTAAAAGAATAATAAAATTAAATTAACAAGAAAAATAAACAAGAAAGTTTATTGAAAGAAAAATGCAAGTAACAACAACTGATAAACGAACAACAGGAAGTTCAATGATTCCTAATCAAATTAATCAACAAAAAGATAAAAAAAGAGAAGATATTTTACAAAGAGAACAAATGAGAAATTTAATTAAAAGAGTTGATGGGAGATATGAATTTGATAAAACATCAATTCAAACAGCACTAAAAGATGTAGTTGAAGATTTTTTAGATACATCTCTTTGTGATCTTCTTGAAATTGCAAAACATAGAGGAAGTGATAAAATAGAAATTAAAGACACATTGTTTTATTATAGAATGATGTGGAACTTAAATGTTGGTCCTTCATATTCATTACCTCCTAAATCAACAACTGTTTTACAAAAGAAATTTGCTCCTCAAAAAACTTTTAAAAAACAAATTTGTGAATTTAAAGAACGAGTTGGTATTGTTCATAAAGGTATAGATGAAATGCATTCTGTTCATTAAATTAAAAATTTTTAGAATAAAAAATTATTTAAAAATTAATAATTTTAATAAAATAAAAAATTATAATTTTTATAAAAAAGAAGTTTTAATTAAAAGTACTTCATTACTTAATTTGAAGAAGGACACATTTTAGCCCATTCACAAAATTGATCAGATCTATTCCCAGATTCAAGGTATTGAAGGATTTTGAAATATAATTCATCAAGAACAAAATAACAATAATGTTGTGGAAGCTCTCTTCTAAATTTAACACATAAACTATTCATTAATTCATGAACTTTATCCAATGCCATATTACTTTCTGCTGCATTAATTAATTTATCAGCAACACTATTACATAAATTACAAAGAATATCTCCTCCTCTAGACTCACAATAAACTTTTGGATTAAATGCTTGTCTTGAATAAATATCTACACAAACATCAGAAGGAAGTTCTTTCTTTATACATTTCTCTAAAACATCTTTAGAACGTGAAACAATTTGTGCATTTCTTATTGCACTATCACATGAATTTCCTTTTTCTGCTTTAGCAAAGACAATAAGAGTTAAACAAAGGATAAATAACATCAACTTAATATTTTTTAGTTTTATTTTTTTAGGAGCAAAAGGAGATCGAAGGTGGCATGTCTGAAACACCACACATAAACCCTAGTACAAATTCATTCTTCGACTCTCCCAGTTATTATCTGGTTATGACGGTGCTTTTGAATTAGGAATGTATTAGGGAATGCTGCAAAGGGTGCAGCAAGAGAATACAGTAGAATATTACGTGGATGTAATATAAGAATATACTGAAGTGTGGGTATGACTAAAAGAAGATTAGTCAAAGTAAGACTAAAAAGAAAATTAGTCAAAGTAATACAGTAGTAATAAAATGATTCCTTCTCCCATTCATAAAATAAGAAAAATAAAATTCCTGAAAATTAAGGCAGAAAACAAACAAAGGCTTAAAAAGAAGAAATAAGCAGAAGAAGTTTGAAAAACCTTAATAGGAAGAAATAAAGGAAAGAAGTGCTTTCCTCATTTTGCAAGATAAACATAAAGAATAGGTTTAACAAAGAGATTACTCTTTTTTAATAATAAGCTCAGGGATGGGATTAGTCTCCCCTGAGCTAGGAAGAATAGATGAAAAATCTATTAATACTTAATTAATTACTTTTTCTTTAAATTACTTTTTATATTAATAATATAGTTTTAAAAAGTAAATATATTTCGTATATGAAAAAATATTTAAAAATATTTAATATGTTTTTTTGTTAAGAGAATTTTTAATATTTTTTTTTTTTTAAAAATAATGTTTAATTTGTTAAATTAAGTTATATATAACATAATATTCTATTTCATTTAAAATCAAAAAAGAATTAAAATGTTTTTTAATATTTTTTATAAAAAAAAGATAAAAATATAATTTTTCAAATAATTCAAACAGTTAAACCTCAAGTATTGAGAGAAAAGAGTAAAAAAGAAGAATAGATTAAAACAAGATAAGAATAATAAAATAATAGTAAAAATATTATAATTGAATTGAAAATAAAAAGATGTTTAAAACTCAAAAATATCATATAATTAAGGTTACAAAATGGCACCAAAGAGGAAGGAAACTGAAGATCCAGCAGTTCAAAATTTATTCGAAGAATTAGAACCATTCTTTGATGGGATTCTAGTGTCAATGAAATCATTTTCATTGGCTGAACGGGCAAAGTATCAACAAACATTTACAGAATTCCTTACACAATCAGGAAGTAATTTCTATGAATCATTCATTAATAAATTTAGAGATAGATTGAAAGATGGATTTCAAACATCAATGAAGAAGATGAAAGATGTTCCTATTGATGAAAATTTCCCAAAAATCATTAAAGAAGATCTTGATAGATGGGAATATGCTAAAAGTGCCATTTTAGTATTATTTAAACCATTAGACTATGCAATGGGAAATGGTGCATCAATAACAATAGATATGATTGTTAAAGACAAATGGAATACGGATTATCTTCATACATTAAATGATACTTTTGAACTTACTACTACACTTACAAGAGTTTTTTCAGACTCAAGAAGGAGTGGAAATAAGATGTCAGTATTACCAGTAAAAAATATTTTAATGTTATACAAAAGAGAGAATATTGTTACTCGTGGACAAGTTCCATTAATTAAAACATTTGAAGATGCATTTTGTAAAACATCTAATGAAGACTATAAAATTTTTGCAACAGAATTCTTTAAAGAAGGGGTTCATGGATTTTTACCACAAGCAAAACAATTTATGGAAGATGAAGAATTTAGAATTGAAAATGCTATGGATGATGAAATTGGAGAAAAAATGAAAAAACGTCTTCAAAATGATTTTTTGAAAGTTTCATTACAAATGGTTTATGAAAAATATGATGAAATTCTTGAACAAGACAAAGAACTTGAGTTCCAAGCTATCACTCGTTTATTTGGTCCTATTAATCAACTTGATAAATTTGCTGAAAAAACTAAAGTTTCATTTATGAACTATTGCCAAAATAAAATGGAGAATGCAGTTAAACAAAGTCCAGAATTTATTAGAAATTATCCAGCAGTTGTTTCATTATTATTTGAATTACTTGATCGATTAGAAAAAATGCAACAAAATTATTTCCTTTCCAATCCAGTATTTAAATCTAGATTAGACACTGCTTTTAAAGATGCTTTAATAACAAATAAAATTGTTGATCTTTCTGATAAAAAAGATGAAGTATTTCCACGAATTCTTGCAAATTATTCTCATATGTTATTAAAAAAGGGAAGTAAAATTGAACCAGATCAAGAAAAAGTTAAAGAAAATATCGTTAAATTAGGTAAAGTACTTCAATTTGTTGGAAATAGAGATGTATTTGAAATGGTGTATCAAAAGAATTTCCAAGATCGTTTAGTACTTGGATTAATGGAATCATCTGATTTAGAAATGTATATGATTAATGAGTTAAGTAATATTTGTGACAGACAAGTATCACATAAATTACATACAACATTCCAAGAATATAATCAATCTGGTGATATTCTTGAAAAATTCAAAAGTTATTGTGCTAAAGGAAATATTCAATTACCTAAATTTGACTTTAATGTTGTTGTTTTTAGTAATAGTTCTTCTCAAAACCAAAATACCACATCATACAATATGCCATCACAATTAAAAGAAGTTTTTGATAAATTTAGTGAGTTCTATAAAAATACTCAAAATAAAAAACTAACTTTAAATCATACTTCTTCTACTGGAGTTATACAATTCTCATGGCTAAGAAGACCAATTCAAATTACTTGTAGATTTTATCAAATTGGATTATTAATGTTGTTCAATGATAATAAAGAAATTACTTATGCTGAGCTTGGAACAAAAACTGCTTTAAGTAATGATGATTTAGCTATTTGTATGTCTGGAATGGTATCAAAAGGATTATTGTCTAATTCTACTGGAAAAGAGTTTAAACCAGATTCTGTATTCAAATTTAATATGTCATTTAAACCAAAGATGACAAAACTAAGTGTTATGCAAGCAGACAAAGAATATGTTGAAAAGGAACAACAAAAGAAGAGCGATGCTGAAAGTGAACAACTAGAAGAAACAAGAAATTATGTTATTCAAGCAAAACAAGTAAGAATTATGAAACAAAGAAGAACTATGAAATATGTTGATTTAATTAATGAAACAATTGAGCATTTAAGATCAAGATTTAATATCACTTCAAGAATGGCTAGAAAGAACATTGAGTATTTGATTAATAAAGAATATTTCAAGAGATCTGATAGTGATAGAGAAGTATTGGAATATCTGGCTTAAAATTTATTCTTAAACTCACTCATCTTTTTTCTTTATTTTGTGTTATTTTTAATAAAAAATTTTTTCTTTTTTGTTTAAAATAATCTCTAAAAGAAAATTCATTTTGTAAGAAGTTTTTCATTACCTTACTTGTTTATGGGATATTAAAATGCTAGATACTAGATGTTTTTTTCAATACTTAGTCTATCTATTTAAGTGATATTTTACCAAAACAGTTTCAACTTTTTATTAATAGAAGATAACATAGTTATTCATTGAAATACAACAAATAACTAATGTTTTAGTTATCAAGAATCTAATTCTTCTAAGAGTGGTATTGTATTAAGTCTAGACTTAATAACAAACAAACTAAATTCTCAAAACAAAACTGCTCATTTTCATTATCCAAATTAACATTAGAAAATAATTGATACTGAAGATATTATACTCACATAAAGATAAAAACCAAGATCATTTCATTTTCTTTCTCACTCAAATAATTATTCTTTTAAAGTAATTTCTTTTCTTCTGAAATAATATCCTCAATTTGTTTTATATTTTTTAAAAAATAAAAATAATAAAAAAATAGAAAAGATATAGATTGAGATAAAAAGAGGGTTTGAATATCTTCTTTTGTTCAGTCAAACAACATGGTTTGTTTTTATTATTTGAAGAAAAATAAAAAGTAAATTAAAGTATGTATAAGACATTAATAAAAATTAGGCTAGAGGACCAAGACATCATTTAAAGAGATTAAATGCACCACACCATTGGATGCTTTCTAAATTAGGAGGAACTTTTGCACCAAAACCATCACATGGACCACATGGAATGAAAGAATGTCTTCCACTTATTCTTATTTTGAGAAATAGATTGAACTATGCATTAAATGGAAGAGAAGTTACAATGATTGTTAAGAACAGAACAATCAAAATTGACGGAAAGATTAGAACTGACACTAGATATCCAGTTGGATTTATGGATGTTCTTTCTATCCCAAGAACTAAAGAAAACTTTAGATTAATGTATAACACCAAAAGAAGATTTTGTTTAGTTCCATTAACTGCTGAACAAGCAAAAGTTTGTTTTTATTAAATTTAAACTAAAATGTATTTAACTTGTCATAAAGAAATTGATTAATTACATATGATGAATTTCTTGGAGAA